>NW_027555637.1:0-33292 GCF_003287225.1 Phascolarctos cinereus | reverse complement strand
TTAATCATCCTAGACTGCTCACTGACGCAAAAGGTCCCATATAACATCAATTTTCTCTCCCTGAGGTTAATATAGCTCTGAAGCAAGGAACACTGTAATAGCTGAAATTTGTATTTAAATTACAAATAACCCAAAGGTCGAAGGAAAGGCAATGGTAAACTTAGGCAGACTATAGCATTTTGTTGCCAAGAATGACCAAGTAAAAGATGTGGCGTAAAAGACAATCACTGAGAATATGACTATAGGGTTTGCCTTGGAGTCAAGATGATGTGGGATCAAGTACCACCTCTGACATACAATGACTGTGACCCTGGAAAAGTCACTTAACCTTGTTAATACTCTAAGTAACTTTCTTCTTTTTTACATTTAGAGGTATCTATTATTCATGTCTCTGCTAGGGTCTTGTAGGCCCAAAACAGCAGCCAGAGACTTGCAGTGACCTAAATCAGGCCTTAGGAAAGAGGTCGCCAAAGCCCAGAAGGTACGGCCCGGCTCTATACCACAACGAACCCTAAATTCAGGGCTTTAACCTAGCAGCAGCCAGGACCACTGCAGCACCTTTGTTTCAGAAGGTTCATTCAACTTCAATCCCTCTTCCCCTCTAGCCTTTTCCTGCAGGCACCCCTTTTTGCTGGTTTAGTAGTAGGGGAAAGAAGTTTTGGTACTCGTGTTCAACTGTGACCAACTGAGACTTGACTGCCCTCAATACCAGTGGCCACCAGTCTCTCCCCAAGGTCTCACAACTGTGTTTAGAGGACAACAATGATTTTACTCCCATTCCTGAGTCCTGGCAGAAAAGAAAATCTTCGTCAAGGAAATAAAGTCTCTTCCATTTTTTCTCCTTCTTCCCGGAGGTCAGGAACCACTGAGTCCTTCCCCTTTTCTTTCCATTTTCTCAGCAGGTTGGAGGATGAAGCTTATGATGAAGGTATGAACCAATCTTGGAGAGTGGTTAAATTCTTTGGTACCAACCACTGGTCTTAGGAAAGACTGCATCCATGCTGGGGAATGTGTACACACTCTATTATTCACTGGAAGAGAGGTCACTGCCCCTGGGCTGAGTAAGAGTTTGCTTAGAGAGACAGAAGGGCTCAGTAACCCTGGAATAATGGGTAGTGGGCAGGGAAGGTTGGGTATATGTGTTATTTATTCTTATTTTTATTAATAAGGAAAGTCTTTAGATATTTCTTCAGCCCTAGCTGCTCAAAGCGGAAGCAAGAGAAAGCTCAGGATATGCGCGTGTACATGTGTGTTCTTCTGTATATATGTGTGTATGGCACGTTTTGGCTTTGATTATATGAGTAAAGTTAAATATATTTGTGTGTATGAGGATAAGTGCATGTGGGCAGAACTCAGAGAAACTGCAAGGCCACAGACTCCACCACTTTATTCCTGTTCAGAATTCATGAACAAACTGTCTTTTCTAATGACCCTGATCAGAGATGTAGAAGAAGTTATTTCCAGATTCTCTATGGTCTTTCCCAATCCACCAGCCAGTCAACTACAACTCCTACTCAATCTCCAGGACAGGGATTTGAGAGGCCTACCCTATCTGATCCTTGAATCGGCTTCTTCTTCCCTCCCATTTAAACAGGATGAAATATTGAATAAAGCCTACTGGGAAAGTTCTGAGCCAGCTGTCTGTGACAAAGTACATGCCAAACACAAAGGATAAGAGTTTACTAAAGAGTTAATGGAGGTGCATGTGCCTCCAAACAACTTTCAAAGACTATAAGTGGCAGAGAAGGTGCTGACCTACATTGGTAAAGGAATTTCCTCACCACGGGGTTCCCTATACCAATGAAATCATAGGGTCAATCCATATGCATATATGTATATATGCCTATATTCCAGTTTTTCTTGAAGGAGGTTCATCTTAATTCATCAAGCTTAAGATACATTCTTTTACCAGGTAGAAAAGTCAATAGGTGATTATTTACATAATCTCACACACACACAAAACTAGAAAGGGAAGTCGACCAATGTTGCATTCTTCGTTTGTAAGATGGTAATAATAGCACCCTTAATGCCCACCTCATATAGCTGTTGTGAAGATGGTATATATAAACTATTTTGTAAACCTTAAAAAGTTATATAAATGTCTGCTGTTATTTATGGAAAAACAAGAACCTATAGAATAAGAATGGTTAAAAGTTTTATCAGTGGAAGAAAACACCTTCACCAATGATGTCACAGCATGTCACAGCACATATTCCTCACCAAGCTCTCCCTTTCTCTTGCAATCTATCTTGCTCTCTTATATCAGAGACATGGGAAGTAACAGGTGGCCCCCAGGCACTATGGAACAGGGTTTTTGGGGTTGAGGCTCTGTTATTCCCCAGAGAAATGAACAGTGAGTTCCTGAGGGCCATGCCATAGCAATACCCAGCAGAAAACTTCTATGCCTAATCATTATAAACTTAGGAACACAAAAATAGTTTTTCTCACTCACTATGATTACTACTTTGGTATTCCTACAATGTAGTCTGGTGGTTCAAGAGGGCTAACAAGCAGGGTCTCAGACTGATGTCATCAGCTAACACTGGTGATAGAACCAGACCATGTACCCAGGCAAGATCCCTTAAATAATATTGTTTATTCAAGCCCTACTCATTCTAGTGACTCACATTCTTCCTTTCTTCTATCCCTGTCCTGCCTTACTCCCAGAGAAATTCAAGGTTACTAGGAAAAGGAAAATACTTTGAATAGCTAATTAGAGTGTTGGACTTGGAGTCTGCAAGACCTAAGTTCAAATTCTGCTTCATCTACTTACTAGCTGTATGGTCCTGGGCTAGTCATTTACCCTCTCTGGGTTTCATTTGTAAAATAGGGATAACAACAGCAACTACCTTACAGAGCTATTGTAAGGAACAAATGAAATAATATTTGTAAAGAGTTTTATAAATCCTAAAGCTCAATATAAATTAGCTATTATTATTATTCCAAGTGTTTAGAGTTATAATATTATATGTTCAGTTGGTATTTTGACATTTCGGGATGGGGAAACTGAACTCCTCCATTAAATGATCTCTTAAGTTTGACAAATTAAGATGAACCCTCTAAAGCACACAGGTAGGCAGTGCAGTGCATATATATTGCTAGGAGTCAGGAAGACCTGACTTCAAACCTGGGTTTACTTACAGGCTGATTGGCCCTTGGCAAGTCACTTAACCTTTGTTTGCCCCAGTTTCCTCAACTGTAAAATGGGGATAATAACAGCACCTACCTCACATGGTATTTGTGAAGACGAAAAAGGTATTTGTAAAACACGCAACACTGTTGCCTGGCACAAAGTAGTCTCTCTAAAAATGCTTATTTCTTTCCCCTTCTCTTTAAAAAACAGCAAAAATAACAACAAAACAACATAGGGTAAATCCCTATGACATAAGACAGTCCAAAAAACTGATTTTCTTTTCCATGTGCTTACCAAAGAAATAGAAAACAAGAACCAAACTAGAACTGCCAATTTGGCAATTTTACTTATATAGCTAGAAATAAAAGTCAAAGGAAGGAAGCTTATGCATTTTATAAGAATATGAATTTTAGTTAAGGTCTGAATCTGAAAAAGGCAATGAAAATACAAAAAGATTCACTGAAAATGAGAAAAGAATCAGAAGGAAAAAAATTAATTCTTACTAGTCCTTTCTCTTTAGACGGATAAATTCCTACTATGTAAACAATGAGCAGAGGGTGTGATGCTATAAAAAGAACAACCAACAGCTGAAGAGATTTTATAAGAAAAAACTAAATACAAATAGTCTGATTAGGAAAGTTCACTGCTCAATTTGATCTGCTTACAGGGAGTGAGTTTTATTTGGGATTTTTAATGCATCACCAATTGGAGGATAGATACAGACACGTTCACTGGTCCTCAATGGGTCTCAGCGATTCAGAAAGAATCCATCGCCCAACCTGCTAGGTTGGGGGCCATCCTTTAATAAAAGAGCTATAAAAAGACAGCTAATAAACGGTTTTTACCTTTTTCCTTTTCCTGAACACAAGAGAATGAACTTTAATCCCCAGGAAGTTCCTATGCATTGTCATAGTAGCCCAAGGACTAAGGCGTCTCAAAACCAGAGTTAGTAACAGCCAGAAATGATAGAGAATAATTATATGTTGCTGGACCAAAAACCTTTATACTCTGGGTACTATGGGAAGGCAATGACAGAGGCATATATGTACTCCACCATGAAGAAAGATCCAAGTACTAAGAGATCCTGAATTCATTTTCATAATTCACATTATTAATCGAAATAAGAAGTAGGGCTGATAGAAGACACAAGGTTTTAAGTACTTTTCAAAAAATCTCAGCAAGCCTACTCTATACCTTCTGCTAATATATCCTAAGAGAAACATTATATTCTAAGACAGAGAAATACTATATTCTAAGACAAACTATTTGCAATTTTATTATGTATTCCTTAATATTTTCCATTTCACACGTTTTAAAGCTTTATAGAGATAAATCTTATAAGAACTGAATACATTATTTACTACTAGAATATAAGATAATCACTTTATGAATATCTTAACATATCTAAGGAAATGTTTTAAAACCCATCTTACTTGAAGACTTGGATGACAGCCAAAGTCCAGTAACGTCTTCACAACTTGAAGGTGACCTTTATTCACAGCAATATGAAGTGGAGTCTGTCTTCGTTTATTTCGAGCATTCAAATCAGCACTACCTCTGTGTAGCACTTCTATGACAGCACCTTCATCTCCGAAAGCTGCATGGTGAACAGCTCTATCTCCATCTTTATCCTAAACATTAAAAAATAAATATGTTTACATTAGGCAAACATTTTTACAAAGCAAAATAATTAAAATTTGCTAAAGAGTAAGCCAATAATGGCTTGTGAATGAAAATGAAGTGTCCTCATGTCCTAAACTGGATTCTAACTTCGATAATTAAATTTCAAAAATAAAAAGGGTGACTAGAGACAGACTAGAGACAGACTAGAGACAGACACTAGTAAAAGGCTACATCTTTTTTTATAAAGCATAAAAACAATGCCTTATTTTTTCCTGCCTACTTTAGGCATTTTGGGATATAAGTCTTGATAACATGTCATAGCAAAACCCCCAAAGAATCATGTTTCTAAATGCTGTCCTAATGATTTTAGATACATTCAGGAAAAAATGAACATTATTGTGTGAAGAGTTGAAGTGATAAAAGGCATTTAAAAAAAAAACCTTTTAAAAGCACTAAATACCATGCCATCTATCATACGATTTTAGTGGGAAAATATGAATAATATCTCATATTAAATAATAACAAAAAGCTGAATATAAATTAAAAATTTTAAAGTACAGTACAGAAACTTTAAAAATCCAATGAACCCTTTTGTAAAGTAGAATCATTCTACAATGAACTTGCAAGCTCAAGTACCTATTTGTAAGACTGAAATTTTCTACCTTGGAATAGATCACTTAAAAGGAAAGCATAAATGACAAAATACATACCAAAGAGAAGCTGCTTGATATGGATGGAGTCATTTCCAGCACAGTGCATTTATATTCCTATGTCACAAATCTGAACAATAAATACTGAGGCACATAGCTTGATACTTTCTTTAAAGCACTTCCTCAATCTTTATACTTTTCTAGTAAGAGTATTGTCTCTTTCCACCCCCAAGACATAAGGCTTTACCAAGTCAGAGCACCCAGTAACAAACAGTAACCAAGCATTTTTCTGGACTCTTGACTCTCCCTTCAACCCATGCATCCATTCAGCTGCAAAATCTTGCTGTTTCTCTACCTCCCCAGGATATATCTATCATCTTACCTGTCCTCTCTGATCATATAGCTACCCCCTTAGTTCAAGTCCTCTCATCACCTCTTGCCTAGTTTATTGCAACAGTCTTTTAATTGGTCTCCCAACCTCAAGTCTCTGTCCACTCAGACCATCCTAGAATTCTCCTTAAGCACAGATTTGACTGTCACTCCCCTACTCAACCAACACCACTGGCTTCCTACTGCCTTCTAGAATCAAATTTAAATTCCTCTGTCTAGCTTTTAGGACCCCTCACAACTTGGTCTCAATCTATTTTTCCAGTCTCAATAGACATTACTCCTCCCTATCACATTACTCAATCCAGTCAAAATGGCTTTTTCCGACTCTACCCATGACACTCCATCTGTCTTTGCTTTTGCACTAGCCATGCCCAATGCCTGGAATACACTCCCTTCTCACCTCCACCTCACAGTACTGCTCTTCTTTTAAGACACAGTATAAGCATCATTTTTTGCATGAAGCCTTCCTTTATTGCCCCTAATGCTAACGCCCACCCTCACAAACTACCTTGTACTTCACAATCTTGTTTATGTTTGTATGTTAACTTTATATTTATATTTATTTACATATGTACATCTTATGTCCCCATTAGAAGGTGAGCTCCTTGGCAAGTAGGTATTTTGTTGTTTGCATTCTTAGTGCAATGCCCAGCAGCAAAATGCCTGACACATGGTAAATGCTTCGTAAAGACTGCTCACTGACTGAAGATAGAAATATTTCATTCAGCATTGGGAGCTAGGTGGTATGATAGATAAGGTGGTGGGCCTGGAGTCAAGAAGACCCAAGTTCAAATCCGGCCTCAGCACTTCCTAGCTGTGAGATCCTGGGGCAAGTCATTTAACCTCTCTGTGCTTCAGTTTCCTCATCTGAAAAATGGGGATAATAACAGACTTCCCAGTGTTGTTGTGAGGATGCAATATTATTTGTAAAGTGCTAAAAGACTACAACCAAGTTTCTTTTTCTAGCTCCTCTGAGTTAGAGAGACCACCTTACCGACTTTACTTCTTCCCAAACCTTTTATAATTTCTATTGCTCTCCTGAGTAGTCGCTTCAAATTCTCCAGATGTAAAAATAAAGGTCAGTATTAGGTCACAAGACAACATGGAAGAAAGAACAATAACTGAAAGAACAATAACTGCCTTCTAAGGGGTCACCCTCAAGAAACTGGGGATATAGCCCCGACATCGTAACTTCCCTTAATCTAGTATTCAAGAATATTTAAAATCTTCTTAAACTTTTTTTGCATTCTTACACTATATACTATCTCTCTAAATGAGTTGCAGATCCAACACAATAATCCTGGACTCTCATTCCATATCAGAAATGCTTCTGTTATACTCTTGCTGACTCCCTAGCTCACAGCAGTTGTTCCAAACCCATATTTCTCCCTGCCTCTAAAAATGCAATCCTCACACTCCACACATTCAGCAGATGATTCTGTCTCCTACTTTCACAAGCCTAAGGCCACTCAGCAGAGGCCTCCTCAACATCGCAATTCTGTTCCCCTCTAGCTGAGAGGAATAAGTGCCAATGTTCTTGCTAAGAGTATGTATACTTTGCTACTGATTCCATTCTGTGCCTTCCTCTTTAAAGACTTTGCTCCAACAGTTATTATTTATCTAGTCCAGTCTCTTCATCTCCACTGACTCCTCACAACATGCCTACAAACTGGGAAGAAGAAAAAAAAAAACACCACCTCCAATCCTCAAAGTCTTCTGTTGTTCCTTCCCCCTTCATTCACCAACTAACCCATCTAATTCCTTCCCTTCCCTGCCCAAGTTCTTAAACGAGCCAGTTAAAACTATTTCTTTCACTTTCACATTGTTCAACCCTCTACTTAACTCCATGGCAATCAAACTTCCAATCCCCCTGACAATAGTAATTTCTGTCCTTCTGTGCCATGGTTCACCAATGACCAACCAGCTGACAAATCCAAAGTCCTTTTTTAGTCCTCATCGTTTGCATCCTTTGCATAAATAGAATCCAACCCTTCTCAAGGAAGCCTTCCTCATACCCTCTAGCTGATCACTAATGGCCTTTTCCTACCTCAAATACCATACAGAATTTAGCCTGGTCTTCTCTTACATAATTATCATTACTATTTTGTTTTATAATAATTTATGTAAGATGAAAGGTAAATATGGTGTTCTGGACAGACATTTGTAAACTTAAAACGGATATATAAATGTGAGGTAATATTATAACAGGAAAGGGTACTGAATACAAAGTCAGGAGAAACCCAGGTTTGAATTCTGGCCCTGGCACTCACTATACTTACTAATTATGTAACTTTGAGGAAATTACAATCTCTCTGAGCCTCTTTTCTCTTCTATAAAATGAAAATAATACTTTCCATATCTCCCTCATAGGGTTGTTACAAGAGGAAAGCATTTTGAAAACCTTAAGGTACCAAAACACCACAAGTTTGCTTAGTTTTCACACTGCTGCTATATAGATTTCCTACCTAGTCTCTCAGGCCCATGAGAAAAAGCACCAGGGTTAGTTAGTCTACGCTGTGATGTGCAGGATTTACAGAGCACTTGGATTCAGGCCATACAACTGCTACTTGAGGGACCCTGGTCAAGTCACTTCTCTAAGCCTGTTTCCTCAACAGGAATAGAAGGAGATTAGACTCATCTCCAACGTCCCTTCTAGCTCAAAGTCTATGGACCTATGATCAGGAACTATATAATACAATGTGTTTCTGGAATTAAATTCTACGTCAGTATGCATAGAACTGCTACACTCTTACAGAAACTCAGTTTTGTGTTCTAAATAACACTTGGTTAGAACCTAGTTGAAGGTTTTTTTAAAGGCTAAAATTATGTGTTTTTGTCCCACCTCACTTTGTATCATGGTTAGCACTACTTTCATTTCAGTTATGAGACATATCGACAATTTGATGGGCCTAAAATTAGTATACTTATACAGCTAAGCTATCTTTTCATACTCTCCACAACAGTTTTACCTATATATTAAAAGGAAAATAATATGAAATCTTACTGTACTGAAAAGGAAAGGTAAATTCCAAGAGACAAACAATTTCCCAGTATACATCTTTCAATTTTCCCTAAAGAGAAACAGCAAAGAATAATCATTCTATAACTGACCCCTCAAAATTTTAAATTTACCAAATTATTTGGTTTGCTAATATTTCCCCAACCAAATTAAAAATTGTTAATGGTAACCAATATTATATGGAAAATCTAAAAGGTTAAACGTTAAGACACTTAATTCAGCAAAGAGCAAACATTTATTCAGTGCCTACATGCTATGCCCCCAAGCTAATCATAAAGACAAAATGGAGAAACAAAATAAAAACAAAATAGCAAGTGATTAGATATGAAAGGGAAGAGTTAAAGACAAATCCAAGGCTATAAACCTAGGTGACTAAATTAATAAATCAAAAGGTAGACAAAATCTCAAGATATTTTTTATTGAGTTGCTGACAATGTCACTTCTTACAATTTAAAAAAGAATGAACTGTTAATAGACTTGCCAAGTTTATGGGAATTATAAAAATGAAAAAATTTATATTTTTCACAAAATGAAAAAGTTATAATGTTGTCTGATTAATGGTTTAAAAAAATGCTCATAACCTAGACAAAGAAAAATGTTTTTAATAGTATGAAACTATTTATTTTGCTGAAAATTTGTTTTTTAAAAATTTGCTATTAAAGAATATTTTAGATTATTTTAATCATATTTATAAATATGTTTCTTTTTTTGTGTGTCATATCTGTTCTATTGCCTCTAGTACATTTTCAAAGAAAAAAAAAACAACTGAAAATACTAAAGAGGGACCAACTTAAGACGGTGCCACACATTTCATTTCTCTCCTAGTAACTTCAGATTTCCTACAGTGAGATATTATTCTATAGCATTTCTCATAGAGTTAACTTTACTCCCACTCATTCCCTTTGCATTAATAGTAGCTAAGCAATTCAGTCTGTATTTGAGACTCCATTAAAAAAAAAGGTCCCCCCCCCTTTTTTGGTGGGGGGGCCCAGGCAATGGGGTTAAGTGACTTGCCCAGGGTCACACAGCTAGTGTCAAGTGTCTGAGGCCACATTTGAACTCAGGTCCTTCTGACTCCTGCGCTGGTGCTCTACCCACTGAACCACCCACCTACCCCCTAAAAAGGACCCATTTTTAAAGAATTATGCCAACTACTCTCTTTATCTTCAAAATCACAGGATACACCTCACAGCCCCTTGCTGCTTTCTGTTCAGATAAATAAAAGTAAATCACATCAAGTGCCATCACCCATATCATTCAAAAACTCCAAGCCTGGCAGTATATACAAATTTATCCAATGCTTCCATGCTGCCAGTCTTAATAACAGAATTCAAAATCAGACAATTAATCTTTTTTATTCTTTAAAAAAAATATCAAGCATAAAAGGAACTCAGCTTTACTGCCTTTTATATTAGCTGAAACAACAAGGTTTTTTTATCTACTTTGAAACTACTCAAATTAAAATGCAGTCTTGTCTATAAAGATTCTTATGTCACATCCCAGATCAAAATGAAATAAAATTACGTAATCCTTCTCCTCTTAGTTAAAACTGAAGTTATTTTAAATCTCTTTACAATCACCATAAAAAAATCACTAGGCTTAGGGATTAATGAAAAAAGAAAAAGATGAATATTACTAAAGCAAACATACACTCTATATGCAACTATCAAAAAATAATAAATAGTATTACAATGGCACAATATGAAGCAACCAGAGCAATATCTCCCAATTCAAGGCAATCAGTGTTTGCAGGACCAGAACCTTAAATCTTAAATCACCACCATTATAATCCCTGAGGGAAAAAAAAGGTGACACTTTTTTTAGCTAAAGATGACCACAAAACCTACAAGAAGCATGATGTGCTTTCCCACTTTTAGGACACTATAGATTAATTTTTCATTATTAACATTACACAACAGTTTCACATTCAAAAAGTAAAGCTTCTGCAAGGAACGCACTTAGTTAAGTGATACTGCTCTTTAAACAAGATGTTAAAAAAACCTGTATTTATATAACCTAAAATAACAATAAAAAAAATGTGACGCATTTCTAAATAAGCCTAAAGAAGATACGCCAACACAGGTCAATATGATTTTAGCAGGAAGAAAAGTGATAACAACAAGAACAAAGTTATTCTCTTCTTCATCACATTAAGCAGAAGTCATATCTGGATAAAAAATTTCTAGGGACAAACTTAGCTAAAGTTATAATAAACTAGAAAGATAAGATATTTGATACACACTACCTTCAATCTCTGCTAATAGAAGGAAACAATGACGTGGAATAAAAAGATGCCCACTGAGCCTGTCACTAGAATGCTAGAAGGCTCTCACAAGCCTTGGAGCAGGTTTGGGGTAACTAGTGACAGAAAACTCTTGGCTCCATCATAAAGAGTCACACAAACACCAGTGGATTTCCTGCTAACCAGCCAGCCATTCAATCTCAGCAAATGAGCATGCAATTAGCATTTATCCTACTTCTTCTTATACTCATCCAGCATTACTAAAGAAAACAAGAATTACATAGAGGACAATGCCCTGTTCTAGCCCTTCATTTCCTCACCTATAAAATGAAAATGTTTGAATAAGGTTCTCTTGTGGTTCTCAAATTGCCCAGTGGATAGTGTAGGATTTAAGTCAGGAAGAGGGCAGGGTTTGGCCTTGGAGTCAAGAGGACCTGAGTTCACATTCAGCCTCAAACACTTAACACTTACTAGTTGTGTGACCTGGGCAAGTCACTTAACCCTGACTGACCCACCAAAAAGAGTAAAAGAAACAAAGAGTGAGGAAGACCTTAGTTCAGATCCTGGGTCAGACCCTTACTAGCTGTGTGATCCTGGCGAAGTTTTAACTTCTGTGTGTGTCTATTTCCCTACCTATAAAATGAGTATAATCATATCACCTACCAAACAAGGTTGTTGTGAGGATTGAATGAGCTAACACAGTAAAGTACTCTGCAAACCTTGAAGAACTACATAAATGCTAGGGTTATTTCTTTCCTAGTCTTCCTTGATCTTACTACCTTGCCTCAATTTTATCTCAAACTTATCCTGCATGTGTCTTGTTTATTGTACGTAGCTATTTGTATGGATCCCTCCTATAAGACTAGGAGCTTCTTGAGAGTAGAAATTGTTCTCTTGGGGATTTTTTATGGGATGAGGGAAGGGGTCTTTGTATGCCCAGCGTTTAGCACAGGCACTTAATAAATGCTTACTGACTTGACTTTTTTAAAAAATCAAAAAGTGCTGATGGCCCTGAAGTGAAAATTAAAAATAAAATTGATATAGTTAGAGGAATAGGAGCATATAATTCAACTATTTTCAACTATAACATTTCCACATGTGCCTATATTTTTGTTGAGACTAGTTATTTAATTACCTCTGCTTCTACATCCACATTTTGCTTCAAAAGCAGTTTTAAAATGTCAACATGTCCATTCTGACTAGCAGCTTGCATGGCAGTGTGTCCAGCACATTGTCCATTTACCTGAAAAAAACAAAATAAAATGATTGTCAGGATAGCTAAGCATAACTCTAAATACCCAAAAGATATCATATGCAATGGTCTTTAAAATTCTAAAATGTCAGTTATCTTCACATATCTGTGATTGCACAAGCTAATTCTTTTTTAACAGCCACAAATTCAGTGTGCATAGAGTATGAAGTAAAGTTTTTGATACTATCTTTATTTTTCCATTTATATTCCTAAATCTGAGCTAAGTTTCTACCATGGAAGTAAATAGCATACTTGTTATTTTACAAATCTGTTATTTTATAAATTTTTAAAGCAAACTGCAAATAACAGAATTCATGCTTTCAAGTCTTATCTTTTCTGCTTTATTTGAATACGTTTTTGTTGATGGTTACTAAGTTTAAGAGTAAATAATTTTTTTTGAAGTTTTTAAATGGACTTAATAGAAAACTTTTCATGAAGAACAGTTAGAGATGTAGGATCTCGACCACATCATGCTAGTCTGGAGACAATAATACGAAGAATAATGGGGGCTGGGATTATATTTCCATGCATGTTCACTTCTAGAATCTGAAATCAATAACCCTTTTTTTTTTAAAGGCAATTGGGGTTAAGTGACTTGCCCAGGGTCACACAGCTAGTACATGTCAGGTGTTTGGTCGGAGGCTGGATTTGAATCAATACCCTTTTTAAAGGCAACAAAACCAACAAAAATACGACAGCACAGCATGGGAGTTACAGTGGGCACTCTACCTGCTTTTTAGTACAGTGACATGTTCACAGTAAATACTGAACAAATGTCTACTGACTGACTGCTTTTAGCTAGTTCTGCATAAGGGGGTTGGAATGGGTAAACATGTACAGGTATATCTCATTTTAGCAAACAGATACAACACACTAGAGAACTTGGCTAGAGAACTCTATATTCCCATTACCTTCTATTAATAAACATGGTTTATTTTATAAAAAAGCTCTAGAAAAATGGAAGAAGGGGAGAAAAGAGAGGGGAAAAAACCCCCCACTATGTTTCACAGGGTTCTTCCACTGAAAGCCAACAGTTTACAGGCAAACAAATATCCTCTCGTCATGAGTTTCCCTTGCAGAAAACCATTAGCTTTGCTGCCACAAACACTGTGAGAAGGGTCATAATTCCTAACTTCCTTTATAAAGCAAATGCATCTTTGTGACAGCCACCTATAAAAATTTTAGTAAGGTTAAGAATTGATTATGTCTGCTAAAACAACAGATTCACTCAAATCACTCACTGAGGCATTATATCACAAGTCTATGACCAAAAAAAAACCCTATTATGACAGTCTCTGCCTCTTACTGCCATTTGTAACTGCTATCATTCCCTAAACCATAAACAATAAGTAGTTATGATATTATTCTCCTTAATCACTATTCTTTATATCGTGAGTATAGAAATGAAGGAACTATATATTTTTCTAGAAGCTACCAAAAGAACATAATTATGATGTACAAGGGGACATTCTTTGTAGTTATGACTCACTAAGAAGTAAATTCCTACACTTGTTACACTGGAGGAAACTCAAAGTGTTTATAAGACTTCTCTTCCTCTCTTAAATTTTAAAGACTCAACTGTGTCACAGCAAATATAATACATGATTTTGTCATTTGCCTTCACTACTAACCTAATCTCACCTAATGGCTATACTCTTAAATTTCCTAAAGAGTAGGATAAGGACCCCTGGGGGACCAAGGAGTTATTGCAAGAGATACTTAATTCCACATATGCACCAAGTCGTCGTTTATTTATTTCTTTAGCTCCATAAAATACACAATATTTGTAACAGGGTTTTGTAAACAATTTTATATTAATACTGCTTCCTTTTTTCTAAATGGAAAAGAAATTTCTTTGCCTTTTGGGAATAAAGTATGACATTTTCTTTGGACAAGATGCCTCTCCCAAAGTAGGCCATCTGAGCTGTTTACTAAGATTTCATAAGGCCCTTCTTACGGAAATGTACATTTTAATTGGATTAAATTAAAAAATCACTGTGAAACTGGATTATGTTATAGTGAAAGAAAGAATACAGTCAATGGAATTTAGTCATCTATTTCCTCAATGGATGTTAACAGTACAAACAACTGATCATTTATAAAGCATTTTAACATCTGCAAACCACTTTTACATATACTCTCATCTACTATAACTACTATTATGTGCAAAATCTGAAATTTTTTAGGGTTAAATAAGGGTTTTACTTGAAGAAACTGGGAATCATGGGTCTATACCAGACCTGCACAACTTGTGGCCCAAAGGCCACTTGCAGCACACCAAAAGATTTTGAGCAGCCCTCGAAAAACGCAGAGAAAAACATCCTCTACATTATTCACAGGCCACCCAAAATCCTTTGGCAGGCTGCAGGTTGTGCAGGCCTGGTCCACACCAACTGTTTGATGAAAACTGAAAAGGCAAAATTTGAAAACTACTATTACTTAGTTTCTATGGGCAAGTTTATATTTTTTGCTTTTTTGGAAAACAGCAGTACTGAATGCCTTATGACAAAAGAATTAAAAGAATTTAGGAGCTGGAAAAGACCTCAGTCGTTCTTCCCCTTAAAAATTTTAGTCCCCTCATTTCTAAAACATACAAAGAACTAAGTCAAATTTATAAGAATACAAGTCATTCCTCAACTGATAAATGGTCAAAGGATATGAACAGGCAGTTTTCAGAGGAAGAAATTAAAGCTATCTAGTTACATGAAAAAATGTTCTAAATCACAATTGATTAGAGAAATGCAAATCAAAACAACTCTGAGGTACCACATCACACTTACCAGACTGCCTAACATGACAAAACAGGAAAATGATAAATGCTAGATAAAATGTGAGAAAATTGGACCACTATTGCATTGTTGGTAGAATTGTGAACTGATTCAATCATTTTGGAGAGCCATTTGAAGCTATGCCCAAAAGGCTATAAAAATGTGCATGCCCTTTGATCCAGCAATAGCACTTCTAGGGCTGTATCCCAGAGATCATACAAATGGGAAATGGACCCACATGTACAATAATATTTATAGCAGCTCTTGCTGTGGTGGCAAAAAATTGGAAATTGAGGGGATGCCCATCAACTGGGGAATGGCTAAACAAGTTGTGGTATATGAATGTAATGGGATACTACTGTGCTATAGGGGGCGCAGCCAAGATGGCAGAGTGAAAGCAGTGACTTGCTTGAACTCTCCTCCAAACCCCTCCACAAACTCATAAAAAATGGCTCTAAACAAATTCTGAAGCAGCAGAACCCACAAAAAGACAGAGTGAAACAAATTTCCAGCCTAAGACAACCTGGATGATTGATCAGAAAGGTGTACTGTGCCGGGCTGGGAGTGCAGCGCAGCGCAGCATGGGCGCGCAGGCTGCAGCAAACCTGGAGCAGGCCTCAGAGGACTGAATCTTGGGCAGCTGTAGAGGTTTCCAGACTCCTCAATCCACCAATACCAAAGACAAATTAGAAGGTCAGTGGGAAAAGTCTGTTTCTGTTGGTGCCTGAGAAAGGAAGGCGGGGTTTCAGCTCCATTCCCCAAGAGTGTGGCCCTGTGGGGGGGGCAGCTGCTTCCCGAGCTTCCGGCCCACAGACTGAGGGGAAATCCAGTGGCTGATCAGAGAGGGACTGCAGGGATCTCTTTGCCAGTGTGGAGGCAGGAATCTCTTGCTTTGCCTGTGTTTGGATCTGGGTCACAGTTCTGGGTGGCAGTGCTGGGGTGAGGCGGAACGTTGGCGTGGTGGAACTTGTAGTGGCTGTGGAGAGGAACCCCTCCTCACAGTTACAAGACAGAAAGGAATACTTGTGGTCACAGGCCAGGAAAGGAGCAAACACCTCACCCCTTATCATACCACCTTGCAAGAATTGAAAATTTACAGGTCCCTACAAGTATCTCTGATAACAGCTGTACAAACCCCTGAAGCTTGGGACAGTACATACTCCACATTGGAAGCTGATTCGTACCTTAACAAAGTGTTTAAAACTCAAGTAATTGGCCGGGATCATGAGCAAGCAGCGCTAAAAGAGTCAGACTATATTATCTTACTTTGGTGAAAAAGAAGACCAAAATACACAACCAGAAGAAGACAACAAAGTCAAAGCCCCTACATCCAAAGCCTCAAAGAAAAATATGAATTGGTCCCAGGCCATGGAAGAGCTCAAAAACGATTTTGAGAAGCAAGTTAGAGAAGTAGAGGAAAAACTGAGAGTGATGCTAAAGGAGACCCCAAAAAATACTGAAGAAAATAACACCTTAAAAAATAGCCTAACCCAAATGGCAAAAGAGGTCCAAAAAGCCAATGAGGAGAAAAATGCCCTAAAAAGCAAAATTGGCCAGATGGAAAAGGAAGTCCAACAACTTACAGAAGAAAATACTTCCTTAAAAATAGAATAGAGCAATTGAAGATAGTGACTTCATGAGAAATCACAACACAGTAGAACAAATCCAAAAGAATGAAAAATTAGAAAACAATGCAAAATATCTCATTGGAAAAACAACTGACCTGGAAAATAGATCCAGGAGAGAGAATTTAAAAATTATTGGACTATCTGAAAGCCATGATCAAAAGAAGAGCCTAGACATCATCTTTCAAGAAATTATCAAGGAAAACTGCCCTGATATAGTAGAACCACAGGGCAAATAGAAATTGAAAGAATCCACAGATCTCCTCCTGAAAGAGATCCCCAAAGGAAAACTCCTAGGAATATTGTAGCCAAATTCCAGAGTTCCCAGGTCAAGGAGAAAATATTACAAGCTGCCAGAAGGAAACAGTTCAATACTGTGGAACACAATCAGGATAACACAAGATTTAGCAGCTTCTACATTAAAGGACCGCAGGGCATGGAACATAATATTCTGCAGGGCAAAGGAGATAGGATTACAACCAAGCATCACCTACCCAGCAAAACTGAGTATAATCCTTCAGGGGAAAAAATGGTCATTCAGTGAAATAGAGACTTTCAAGCATTCTTGATGAAAAGACCAGAGCTGAATAGAAAATTGACTTCAAATACAGGACTCAAGTGGAACATGAAGAGGTAAACAGGAAAGAGAAATCAAATAGACTATTAAGATTGAACTGTTTACATTCCTGCATGGAAAGATGATATTTATAACTCATGAGACCTTTGTCAGTATCAGGGTAGTTGGAGGAAAAAAATTATATCTATATATATATGTAAATAGATAGATAGATAGATAGAGGGCACAGAGTGAGCTGAAGTTTAAGGGGTCATATCTGGAGAATAAAATTAAGGGATGAGAAAGGATTATACTCAGAGAAGAAGAAAGGGAGAGGTAGAATGGGGTAAATTATCTCACAAAAAAAAACCTAGAAAAGTCTCTTACAGTGGAAGGGGAAACAGAGGAAGGTGAGAGGGAATGAATGAATCTTATTCTCATAGGATTTGGCTTAAGGAGGGAATAACATACACATTCAATTGGGTATAGAAATCTGTCTTACCCTACAGGAAAATAGGGGGGAAAGGGGACAAGAGAACAGGGGGATGATAGAGAAGAGGGCAGATTGGGAAAGGGGTTAATCAGAAGTAAATAATTCTGAGGAGAGACAGGGTCAAAAGAAAGAATAGAATAAATGGGAGGGCAGGATAGGATTAAGGGAAATAGAGTTAGTTTTTCACAACATGTCTACTATGGACGTGTTTTACATAACTGTACATGTACAACTACTGAGTTGCTTGCCTTTTCAATGAGGGTGGGTGGAGAGGGAGGAAGAGAGAAAATTTGAAACCTAAAGTTTTAAAAACATATCTTTAAAAAAATGTTTTCACATGCTACTGGGAAATAAATATAGGAAATGGAGAACAGAAGTCTATCCTGCCCTACAAGAAAATAGAAGGGGAAGGGGATAAGAGAAGGGGAGACAGATAGAAGAGAGGACAGAGTAGGGGAAGGGATATTCAGAATGCATGACATCTTGGGGTGGGGGGGGGGGAGAGGGGGTGAAAATCTGGAACTCAAAAACTTGTGGAAGGGAATGTTGAAAACTAAAAATAAACAAATTTATATTAAAAAAAGATACTACTGTGCTATAAAAAATGATGAGTAAGCAGATTTCAGAAAAGCATGGAAAAAACTTGTAAGCAGAACCAGGAGAATGTTGTACACTATAGCAGCCACGTTGTGTGATGACTAACTTTGATAGACTTAGCTCTTCTAAGCAATGCAAGGATCTACGACATATCCAAAAGTCTCATGATGGAAAAATGCTATCCACATCCAGAGAAAGAACTATGGAGTTTGAATGCCCACTATTCGCTCTTTTTTTTTCTTCTGTTTTGTTTCTTCTTTCTTGTGGTTCCTCCTATTGGTTCCAATTCTTCTTCACAACATGACTAATTTATATGTTTAACAGGAACATTTATGTACAGCCTATATCAGATTGCATGCTGTCTTGGGGAGGGAGGCAGGGAAAGAGGGGGAAAAAATTTGAAACTCAAAAGCATATGAAAGTGATTGTTGAAAACTAAAACTAAATTAATTAAAAAATTTTTTTTAGTCCATGGAATTCTATTTTTTCTCTGAATCTTCTGAAATCTGCTTTTCTAAATCCTAGGGTACACATAAGACTATTTCTGGATTTCTTCTCCTCTACCAAAAACTGTAAGAGGAGTGTTCAATTCCTCAAGTGGCCCCCTTTAGTTCTACCCCAGCAATTAGTACCACCCTGTTAGTGAGAATCAGATGCAGAACAGAGTTTCCCATTATTGGTTCCTTCATCTTTTGAAGGATAAAATTATCATAAAGACAAATCAAGAAATTATAAGATACATCCCTTTTGCAGAAAGAAAAAGCCTCAAAAATCCAAATAACTGAAGTCCCCCACCATTACTACTAGATCATGCCTCATTAGGCTAGTGATCTGTTTCCCAAACTCTATTTTATCTTTCTGACCCTGTCTTCTGTTCTATACTCCAAGAATATAATCACTTTTGATTCTCCCTCTACTTAGTTTCATTCAAATGCTCTCCAACATGCTGCTTCTTCCCTTTCTTCACATGGGTATACCCTCTGTACATACAACATTATACCAATCCTTCTCTCCACCATTTTTACCTATCCTGCTTCTTTTGAATAGGAACAAGGACACATCTTTGCATAGGAAGAACAGAGACTTAAGTTGCAATGACATCTCCTTGATCATAAAGGACGTTGTAAAAACAGTCATAGTATGATGCTAACAAGGCCAAATCCTCAAATTTCATCCCCAAATGTCAATTTCATTCACATCCAATGTCAAAGAATTCACCTTTAACTCAAGCTAGTTATTTCGCACACATGAGTTTTTGGTAACAAAAGAGACTTGAGAGTGTATCACTGATTCAGGGAAAATATATTAAAAAAAAATCTCAAAGCATATATCCTACTGATGTGATAGTAGAGTGATTATATATGTATATATGCCTTATATATGATTTTCTCTATATATATATATGTATTTTATATATGAAGGGCATACACACACTACTTTCAAAAGAATTTAGCTTGACAGTTTTTCATACAAAATAAGCTGAGAAAGCTTATTATCCCCTTTAAGAAACAGGGGATAATGAAAATAACAAAGTTGTTTACCATCAAATAGAGGGCAACCTAGGCCAAATTTTTATTCTGGAAGAGAAAAATTGATATTAAACTTCTCCAAAAGGAAACTGAACCATCTGAAAGTGAAAAGGGTTGTTAAGTTTAGAGACACTTATAAATTACAAATGCTTACATCAACATCTGGTCTCTTTAACAAATCTTCTACTTTAGCAACATCTCCATTAGCAGCAGCTTTAACTAATTCTTCATTAAGGTCCCCAGACTCTTGAGTTTCAAATAGTTTCTTCAAGAGTTGAGATAGTCTCTCTGAAAATACAAAGTAAAACTGTGGATATAGGAAAATGATGGAACTCAGAATTTAAAACATTAGAAGACATGTTTTACTATGTCTTAATTACTTCTAGAATTATTACACTGCAAACTATTTTCTTTTTCCTATATTACAAATAATTTATCATATAAGCCATAATTATACGACCTGAAATTATGGTATACTATAGAAACTAGTATTAACGTGTTTCTTCAAAATCACTGTTTCATGAATTTGGAAACAGATTTGCATAGTAAAGGCAATTCAAAAATTTGTATTTATAACAAAGATGTTATGAACTGACATACTATGATGGAATTCACATTGAAAAACAAGTTTTTTACATTGCTCAAAGACTGGTATTTGAAAAATGAAAATAATTATCCCAACTTTCACTTTCAAGCACAATAGATTTTATAGCCAGTCCTACTAAAGTCTTAGGAATTCGATGTTCTACAATTATAACAATTCTTTATAATATCATATATTAAGTTTTTGTAAAAATGGTATTTAATCTTTTTTTAGTTGAGACTACAATTCTAAATCCTAATGATATATTTCTAAAGTTACTGTCTGCTTTGTTTTAATCAAAATAAGGCATAACTAGCAAGAGGGTTACCACTTTTATAAGCCATTTTCACAGGCAATCCTCCTTCCTGCTAATCTGAACCAAAACAGTATCAGCCACTACAGGTGTTCACCAACAAAAAGCCCTCACAACCCGGTTCTTAGATACATTTACTGAAAAGGAAAGCAAGTAGAGGAAAATTGGAAAGATACCATACACATTACTGTACTCCCTTCATCTACTTCTTTTATTTACTTATCACTGCCAGAGGATGATTTTGCTCCAACTTGAAGCAAACTATTTAATTAAAACAATTAATTAAAAAAAGAGAAACAAGAATGGAGAGCACTATAAAATAACACAGTACGTCATCCAAATTTTTTATGTAACTTATTTATAATTAAAATTATACTTTGCCCTTGAACACATTTAAAAAATAAACCATTTTTTTAAAAAGTACATACCCCCAGATGCATTGCTAATAGCTGATCCTGCTGATGCCACCTTGGAAACAGCTGCAGGATTATATGTCCAAGATGTCCCACAAACTTCTACCTTTAAATCACTGTCTGAATAAATCTGCTGTACACGGCCAACTTTCCCTAAGGTCTTAAAAATATGACAAACAGCCATAAATTTTCACATATAAAATGACTGTCACAAAGTAATTTGTTTGTCATTATTAATATATTTTTAAATGACACCTGAGTTTAGCTTTTAGCTCAACCAAAAAAAAAATGCTAATCTTACTGAAGTAGGTTCTACATCTGTGAACTAAATAGTACAATGTACTAATACATGAAATTAGTAGCTGTAGTTTTATTAAAATATCTCCCTAAAATAAAATCAGAATTATTGCTGAACAGTTTCACAAAGAATAAAAACAAAGATTTAACAAAATCATTCAATCTACCATTTTTCATAAAAATCCCCCTTTCATCATATATTGATTTTTTTTTAAACTAAGAGAGCACTACCTCTTCTCCTTCTTACAAGCTACTTTTATATTAGGACAATGAGCCAAAAAAGAAAAACAAAACTTACAATAAACAACATTCAGGTTATATAAATGAGCTCTCTCTTCAAGGACACCATATAATATAAGGCAAGTGTTCAAGCTAATTTATCACTCACAGAAATTAATGTTGTTAAGTAGTTAATGCAAAATATTTAATCTTCAAGTAAAGTTCTAAAGTGAAAATACACTGAAAGGGCAGCAGAAACCTTCTAATAAAATAAATAGATAAATAAAATAACTACTAAAAGCACTAAATCACAATGACTGCAAGCCTCCTGAGGGGAAAGGTCTTGAGAAATCATTATCTTAAGTGTCAATGTTTCTTCACCTCAAAAACCACCACAACAGTAAGTACATCTGGAGAGATATTAACTACTGCATCAAATCAACAAAATATCAGTGTATGAAACAGTTTTGCCCCGTAGCAAAACTCATCTTGAAACCAGAACTTATATTGAAGTTCTAGTATACAGCTGATTTTAAAAATCAAGTATTAAGCTCTGGAACCCTGAAAAATTATGCTTATGAATAATGGAAAAAATTATTTAAGTGCTGCAGCCTCAAAAGGAAAGAAGCATTATTTTCATAACTCACATTTCTATAGCTTTCAAGGTTTACCAAGCTCTTTCTTTCCAGCACTCCTGTGAAGCAGGTAGTGCAAACATTTATCCCCATTTTAGGGGAGGAAAATGAAGTCCAGAGAGGCTAAGTAATTGTTCAAGGGTCACAAAGCAGGGCCTACATCAGGCTTCTGATTCTCTACAACACCTCTCTAGAATGAAAATTTACAGCATGACAATTTTCACTGTAAATAATAACAAAAAAGGATCCCAAAACACAACCTTTCAAAAATAAAATTAATTATACATGAAGTGCCAATTAATAATGCTTTTCCTCACCGCCTAACTCAGGCTACAGAAAATTCTATCTTTTCTGTTCACCATATCTGGAGGGGATGGAATCTATTGTCTATGAATTCTAAGTCTGAATCCTGCCTCACACTTACAGTAATTGTATGAACATGGCCAAATCACTTAATCTCTCAAAGCTTCAGTTTCCTTTTATGTAAAATGGGAATAAATTTGAGCTATTATTATTGTTAGAAAGTGAAGCAATGGATGAAATGTCTCTGGGAAGGAAATTTAACTTTTCTATATTCCTTACCTTCCCCCCCTTCATTAATTCTTAACTGAAAAAAAAAATTAAAGGTTCACCTTTCAATAAATAATAGCTCACTCAACTCCAGGAAATTTTACACTTATCTGCTTACAAATCAACAAAATATAAACTAATAACAAGTTCACCTAATCAAATGTCCCATTTTTATATACTTACAGGAAGCATAGCTTCTGCCCATTCGCCATGACCTCTTTGTAGAAGCTTAATTCTTTCTAGATCATAACAAACCTGAACAAGATCACCCACTTGAAATTGTGAAGTACCCCCTTCTGCACCCTGTGCAGCATCCCCACTTCGGACAACATTAGCTTTAGTGAGAACAGCTGGATTGAAAGTCCATCTGAAAAATAAAAATAAATGGCAAATTATATATATATTTTTTTAATTCTTCAAGTTGAACTATTTTTGACAATGAGTTTTCTAAGAAGGAAAATATTTTTAAATGTCAGCACCAAATTCAATCTTCAAAATATTTGCAAAATATTTTAATTTTTTTAAAGAAATAAATTGTAATGATCTTTTAAAATCATCTTATAATCAATTTGTGAACATACAATCCATTATAATTCGTTCATATATAATTATACAGGGTGCACATACACACACATACATAATCAATTTATGATATTTCCTCATCTGTAGATTTGCAAGGAACAGGACCACTATTTTAAAGTTGAGTTAAATTATACATATGCCAAAAAAATGAAAAAGTAGCATAAAGCAATTTAATATGTTACTGAAAATTCTGTCTGAAAAAAAAATACTCAAGTGATCTGGAAAAGTAATAGTGCCTAAGAGCATATAGAAATCGAAATATTAAGGGTTTGGAAAATGAAAATGCTGTAACTCAATTTTATGGTGACAAGCTTACACAAGCTTAAAAGGAAAAAAAACCCAACCTTTTAGAATATCTTTAACAATCTCATTGGGAAGATTTGTATCACATGATATATAACAATTCTTCATTATCCACATTTTAGGAGAAGAAAACAAGCATGGATAAGGCAAGAAAAAAATCTAAAATTATAAAATTTAAAATAATTTACATGCAGTTTTTAAACTCACAAAATTTGTGGCTTGCACACAAACTATGTTGACCCCTAAACTCCTCCTGTCTTACTGTCAGACGGGGATTTCACTGCAAAATAAGTTTTACCACAATGTATACCTCCAAAAAAGGGTGGAGAGGAGAGTCTCTTCTCAAAGTATTTACCTAATTCTTAATTAAGAAAAATCAGAACCAGAAAATAACTCCAGGGTCATTCTATGCTAGTCTCTGCTTAAGGCAAACCACGCCAGAAGCTAACAGCCACATAAGGAGGGAGCACACAACAGTAAGTAAGAACACTAGATCTACAGTCAGAAGACACAAGTTTGACTTGGAGTTTTCCTAGTTACTGAGCAAGTCCATTGGCTTTCTTTCCACACCAAAAAATAATGATAGTATTGCTAACCAGTATATACTTTTAAGCAGTGTTTTTGCATTGAATTAAATAATGTATATATAATGATATAAAATTTGAGCAACTATTCATATTGTGCCCATCAATTCTATTTTAAAAATACCTTCAGAAATGGAAATTCCACAACTCCCCTAAATAGCCTAGTACAGTAATTCATTGTCCCTATAATCAATTACATCATTTAACTAGATTCCTTTGCCTGCATAAGGAAAAAGAGGGAAACTGGCTAGTATACTTGAATAACCCTTAATATAATGATAATCCATAGCATAATCAATAGTATGTAGCCCTTAGAGTCAATAACACCCGAGTTCTAAAAATGACTTTTCCCTGTCCCCAACCAGCACATATACTAGATATGTTACTCTAGGTATGTCATTAAACCTTTTAGCTTCCATTTACTCATCTATACAATAGAGATAATATTGTTAGTACTTACCTCATGAGGCTGTTGTGAGGATCAAATGAGGGAATGTATTTAAGTACTTCTAAAATCTTAAAGCACTTTTTAAGTGTCCCTTTGTATTATTAATATTATTAATCTCTATCTTTTTCCATGGAGTTCAGAAAGAAACAGTCCTGGGACAAGTCACTATCTTGCTATTATTCTTTTATTGTTAATGTTCTTCAAACTACTGCATAGGTGGATAAAATAACTGCTATTTTTAATAAATAAAAAGCATTGGAATTGGTTTTGTTATTACTGTCATGGTTAAACAACTTGAGCTCATTTCACAATTTCTTTACAAGGCCTATTTAATCTCTCTCAATATTCTCTTGGTCATTTCTACATCTTCTTAGGGTCATCACACCTCTCAAAATGTGACTGTCAAAATCAGACGTTAAACTCTTAGGACCTAACGAAAGCCAAGCAAAACTGAATTATTTTCTAATTCTTGAATACCACATTCCTATTAACTTTCTAATAACATGCAAATGTAAATAAAAAGGTACAACATTACTTATTCAGGGCAGTCTTCTATGACACATTACAACTTTCAGCACTTTCTCTGCTTCATTTGTTTCAGGTCAGTCTTATAAAATCTTTTCTCGTTAGGGATAGAAAGAGGGATTAGACCTGTAATTTCATTGGCATAAGGAAACTTCCTCTACCAATGTAGGTCAGCACCATCTTTGTAATGTATAGTATTAGAGAGATGCCTAAGGTGCATAAAGGTTAAGGAGCCTGCCCAAGGCCACAGTTAGAGGCAGTATTTCCTTATTGTTTATTTTTCCTCCTAAAGTGGAATACTTTAAGTTTTTCTCTATTAAGTCAAATTCTACTTGTCTCCAAATTAAAAAGCTTTTTAGTTACATCCATTTTTTTTCTAACTTTTATATACACATCCCAAGTGTGTTACTATCTAAAACTGAATGTCACCAACCTATTGCCACTCGGGTACTGTACTACAATGTCATGATCTTCATCAATGCCACAAACTGTTCCAGTTGTAGTTAAAGTCTCAAACATGCCATCAGTCCATCCTCCATGCCCATGTTGCAAAGACTGTACAATTTCTAGATCAAGATCTATGTTTACTAGGTCACCAATCTGTAGTCCACCAGGATTCCGGTTACCATTCTGCTCACCTGTAATTGAGGGGAAAAAGGGAGCAGTCATAGGAAGGACCACTGGATTAGAACAAGCATAGTTACCATGATTCTATAAAGCAACTACTCTAGCTGCTATCTCCACTGACTGGGTTTTTGTCTTGCATTTTTAAAAGTACAGATGCAAAATCAGTTCAGGATAAAATATGAGATTCTTGAATCAAACATTTAATTTTCCTGTTTTTCAAAGAAGTCAAGTAAATCATGTCTGCCTTTTGTGATTCACTAAAACCTTTTATACTAGAGAGAGGAAAAAAAGTTCACTACCTAAATTTACACATTACACAAGCTACTCTATATTGAAAAAATGAAATAAGTAGATGGATATAAGGTAAAGAGTTAAAATATAGTTAACTGGAAGTAATTCACTTAGTGGAATCTGTTCTACTGATTAGTTGTATTTTTTTTCTTTTCTTTCCCAAGAAATAGTGTACCCAAATTTTAAAACAAAAATAAAAATGTTCCTGTAAAGATTTAAGTCCATGTTGTACAAGGTTTTTCTACAAAGCTCATCTTAACGGTGAATTCTCTTCACCGTTGCTGACTGGGTAAATTTCTTTTGCATCTTTATTAAAAGTACCTAGATTGAAATGAGTTCAATTCAGTTCATTTCAAACATTTATTAAGTTCCCTGTAAGAAGCTGCTCCAGGCACCAGGGATACAAAGATATAAACAAAAATAATCTCAACCCTTAACAACCTTACATTTTACTCAGGAGATGCAGTGAATATAGATAGATAAGATAGATAGATAGATAGATAGATAGATAGATAGATAGATAGATAGATAGATAGATAGATAGATAGATAGATAGATATAGATATATCTATCTATATATAGATATATATAGATAGATAGATATAGATATAGATATATATAGATAGATATAGATATAGATATAGATATAGATATAGATATAGATATAGATATAGATATAGATATAGATATATAGATAAATAAATACACAAGATAATTTAAAGCCAGAAAGCATTTACAACTGGGAGGACTAGGAAAGGTCCCATAAAGGAGATGGCACCCAAGCTGCACCTTAAAGGGATTTAGGGATTGCAAGAGGTGAACACTGAGTGCTTTGAAAACACAGGGGACAACTTGTTCAAGGGCACATAGACGAGAGCTAAATGTTAGCAAAAGCTAACTGAATACTCTGACTAGAATGAAGAAATATATAAGGAAGTAAACATGAAATAACATGAAAGGTGAGTGCCAAATTATGAAGGGCCTTCAGTAACTGACTTGGTATTTTTTAATATCACAGGAAAACAGTGAAGTATCATCAGAGTGGTGTTTTAGGAACAATAATTTGGCACTGTGAAGAATAGATTACAGACATGAAGGCCAAGAAAAAAATATTTTAAGCACTCTCCTAAAACACAGGAACTATTAAGATGAGTCTACCACATAAACAACTACCAAAACACCTGGTTAAGAATATGGCCTAATAGGGGGCAGCTAGGTGGCACAGTGGATAGAGCACCAGCCCTGGATTCAGGAGGACCTGAGTTCAAATGTGGCCTCAGACATGTAACACTTACTAGCTGTGTGACCCTGGGCAAGTCACTCAACCCCATTGTCTAGCCAAAAAAAGAAAAAAAAAAGAATATGGCCTAATTCAGGGGTTTAAAACACTCTGACATTTGTGACACTAATTAACCCTTAACTTATTTATATAATCTGAGTCCCAAAATCCATGCACAAGGGACTCTTGACTCACTGGTGGAGGTCAATCAATGTCCCCTGTTTGAGAACCAAGCAAAGTTAGTAAAAACAGGAGAGAGGAAAGCTCTGCTTCCTTCAGACCTTCTTCGAGACTCTCTTCAAGTCACTTCGGGCACGTCTGGCTTCCAGCTTTCAAGAGAGAAGATGAAGATGCCAACTCCACTTCAGGCTACTGAAGAAGATGATTCTGCAGCAAGCAATTGTAGCTTGCTACAATTGAAACTTTGGAGAATTTCCTATTGGGTGAAATCTAGTACTCTATCTTAGATAAGCTGAGTTACCTTGCTCCCAATGAGAGAGCTCCTTCACCCTGTATTGCCTGCTATATATTCTTCTATGTATACTTTCTCTGGCTTCTGTTTTGCTGTCAACTTAGATAAATGGATTTTTTTGCTATCTGTTATATGAATTCATTGTGGAACTAGTATTTTGTGGGAAAGGGGTCAAACTTTGGATATAAAGCTTTGGTCCTCCTTTCATCCATTAAGAAAGAACTATCATAAGTTTAGCAGCTGGCTCCAACCTCCCATTTCTCCAGACAGGTATTAAATTCTCCCTTAAAATAGGGTGGAGGGAGAAATGAGGCACATGATACCCCTATTCTACACATGAGGGACCCATTCATTTAATTTATAATAAAGTTACCTATATACACAAGGCCTAGTAAGGAAAACCAAAGCCACAAGAAAAGAAATACATCAAAATGATCAGGCTGTATTACCACATCAAGATACTCTCAGGATGAAACCAATGCTGTTTCACAATAATATTGTTCCTAAATTATAGTCAAATTCTACCAAATCTAGGCTAACCCTTTTATTTTATAAGAAAACAAAACAACCAAAAACAAACATACAAAAAAAACCCACCTCACTTTAACATATGCCCTAAGCACCCACCAAATCATCATATTAGGGAGAGCATATGACAATAAGGAAGATATAAAAAAAATTTAAAATCAAATGCTATGAACTAAATTACCTATGGGAATGAAAAAGAACTATATCAGTACAGAAACAGAAATCTACAATCTTATTATGAAAGTTCTATTATGATCTACAAATCAAAGGAGTTAACTTTATAATGCAAACTTTTTATGAAGACTTTAATTTATCATATTGTATGTTGATTTATATGTTTCCAAGCAAGCTTCCCAATTAAGTGCTTCTAGTTGTTGGCTACTTTCCTACAAGGGATAGTGTTTGTACCCTTAAACCCTCAAAAGGGCAAAAAAGACAGAAGCCTAGGGCCTAAGGGCAGAGAGAGCCTATGTAAGCAAGAAAAACATAAGGTAAGCATCTTCTGCTTGCATATACCCCCTCCACTGGGGATACCACAGAAGAGGTGTTCTAGCCTAATTGTTAGTGTTTAATCATAACCCTAGGCAACACAAGTGCTACAAATAGAAAGACTGACTGTACTGAAAATAATAAAGGAACAGGAAGGCTCTGACTGGGAAAAGCAGGCCAGGTATGAGGGACAAACAAAAGGGTAGAATGTTAAACATTAAGTCAGAGTTGTTAGGAGCTTTTTGTTGTTCTTACTGTTACTGTGTTAAACAAGTATTTTATGGATTTTTTTTCTTTAATGCACATCTCTGTCATTTCCTAATGATGCTCCCTCTCCTTGATACCATAAAATTCTCCCATGCAACTTATAACTAAGCAAAACAAACCAAATCATTGGCCATGTCTGACAACATACACCTATGAAATGTCTTTGATATACTAGTAGAAAATGTGAATCAACGATAAACTGTACAGTCAAACAAGCTCTTTCTAATGTGTAACACGTTTCGCTAATCACTGGATGGAAATGAAGAGCATAATGCTCTAAAATGGGAAAACCAGAAGAAAAGACTATATCCAAAACATTCCCTCCAATTTTTATTGACAAATTCATTCACTACCATTATTCCAATCATCATCTTCATATAGATAATGTCTAAATATTTACAATCAACCTGGAATTTTCTCCCAAGCTTCAGACTCCTATCTCCAATTGCTTATTGGTCATTTCCACCTGGGTTTCCCATTAGCACCTCAGATTAAACTTTCATT
Source organism: Phascolarctos cinereus (assembly GCF_003287225.1). Lineage (NCBI taxonomy): Eukaryota > Metazoa > Chordata > Mammalia > Diprotodontia > Phascolarctidae > Phascolarctos > Phascolarctos cinereus. The sequence continues at coordinate 3,486 of NW_027555637.1, read as the reverse complement.
TCTCCCAAAACCTGTTCCACTCCTGACTTCCCTGTTTAGATTTCTTTTTTTTTCCTTTTTTGGCTTTTTGGTGAGGCAATCAGGGTTAAGTGACTTGCCCAGGGTCACACAGCTAGTAAGTGTCAACTGTCGAGGCTGGATTTGAGCTCAGGTCCTCCTGACTCCAAGGCTAGAGCTCTATCCACTGTGCCACCTAGTTGCCCCTTCTGCTTGTATTTCTGACACCACCACTAACTTACCACATTCAAAAAATCTGGTGTAGGCTTTTTCACTTTGTCCTCTGCCTAACCTCTTCTGAGATGTGAAGCTTTGGACAAGTTACTTCCTCACTTCTGGGAACTCCAGAATGAAGGGACAAATGTGTTAGTCTATTCAATTCTATGATGCCTCTCCCATTCTCTCTTTCTGCCCCCTTCTCTCTACTCCCAACAGCACTACCTTAGTATAAGCTCCTATTACCAATCACTAGAACTTTTACAACAACATCCCAAAATAGCAATCCACTCCTCTATGCCTTCCCATCCCCTTATTCGATGTTAGAACCAAACTAGCCCCACCAAATGTTTCCCAACTGAACATCATCCTTCAATGCCTTTGACTAGGCTGTGCCACATGCCTGGAGTGCCTTCCCTCCTCACTTCTTCCTCCTAGAATCCTTAGCTTCCTTCAAAGTCCACACTCAGGTGCCACCTCCTGCACAAAAGTTTTCCTGATCCTCTCCCCCTCCCCCAATTGTCAGTGCTCTTTCTTCAGAAATTGTTTTGGATTTATTTATCTAAGTGCATGTTCTATGGGCTTTCTCTCACCCCCATCTCTTTCCCAGTAGAATGTAAGCTTCTTGAGGTCAGGGACTAATTTTTGTATTTTGGGAGGTTTTGTCTTTGTATATCACAGTTCATTCATTCTTTTAACAGTGTGACCGTAGGCAGTATACTTCCAGGGCCTGAGCTTCCTCATTTGTAAAATAAGGCTAGTAAGCAAAATGATCCTATGATCCATTTAATGATCACCTACTATGTATCAAGGTGGCTCAGTGGACAGAGCACTTGGACCTGGAGTCAGGAAGACACTTACTGTCTGTGTGACCCTGGGCAAGTCACTTAACCTTGTTTGCCTCAGTTTCCTCCTCTGTAAAATGAGTTGGAGAAGGAAATGGCAAACCACTCTAGTATCTTTGCCAAGATGGGGTCACGAAGAGTCAGATAGAACTGAAATGATTAAGTAGCAACAACAATATGTACCAAGCAGTGGGCTAGGCATGGTTTAAAGAGACAAGAAAAGTCAGTGCTAATCAGCGCTGAATCAATTGAATCCATTAAGTTGGATTTCTCGAGGAAAACTGAATAAAATTCTGAGTGTCCCCAAACCAGGAAAAAGCAAGTCGGTAATCGATGAGCAGAAGCCAGGGGATGGGCATTAGATTGGACATTTCTGGTACCATGTTGGAACAAGTTTAAATCTGAAGCTAAATGAATTTTTGACTGGGGACCCAAACAGGACTTTGCTTCCCTCCCAGTCAGCAGCACTAAGAGAACCCAGCGTGGAAGTACACTTGGAAAGATCTCAGAGATCATTCTAGTCCAAACTTTTTCACTTAACAGATGAGAAAGTTAATTAAGTTGTCCAAGGTCTTTAAACTCATTAGTGGCAGAGCCAGGACTATAAGTCTAGTTGCCTGACTCTGGTGCCATGACAGAGCTGAGAAGACTATTAAGTGCTTTAACCTCATGCCAGGTTCCCCACGTAACAGAGATTGTGAAGCTGTGACTTACCTCATCCCTACATAGCTGGTGCCCCCATTCCCTCACAGTCATAAAAATAGTTGTGTACTTGAATGAACCATGTACTTGGTAACTGCAGCAGATATGGTGGGGGAGGGGGACTATAGGAGGAAGAGAAGAAACGGGAAAAGACTATGGATCCCAGGGATGTGTTTTTTGGAGGGAGTATGCTTGAGCTCCTGGCCCCTTTTGTTAGCGTGGGGTGACATTAGCAGAAATTTACCCAAGAACAATGTGGGAATTTGTTTTAACTATTTTTTTTCCTTTAATTGGGGATGGGGGTAAGGGTAGAATGGAGAACAAATAAATACCTACTAATTGAAAAAGAAAAGAAAAGTAAAGAAATTTAACCAAGGGAAAGAGGAACAGAAGTCTTTCCAAATCAGGGCAGGTAATGCTCTAGTTGGCTCTGTTTGCCCTTTCTCCTATTGCTTCACATCTCCACACTCTTTCCAACCAAGTAAGTATGCAAGTCCTAAGGAAGGACTACCTCAGCTCCATGGTTGCTGAAAAGAGCTCTTGATTGTCCCTGGAGGGGCTATATCTTTTGGTCATTAGTATTACCTATATTCTACCCATTTCAGTTATGCTAATGAATTTATAACAGTCTAGAAAAAATAAGACATCTGCTTTTTTCCATCCTTCTTGCAACTGGGTATTACTGGGGGTAAGGGGTGAGGGTGGCATTCTTGCATACCCATAAGGCATGGAACAAAGAATTACAAAAAGAAGATCATCCAGGCTGGTGCATGGTGGCCATGAGCAGGCTGCAACACAGAACACCAGCAAAGAACTGTAGGGTCAACAAACTCTGACCTCAAGCCAAATCTGTCCCATTGCCTATTTTTGTATGGCCTTTAGCTTGAAATGGTTTGGGCTGTATATACACAGAAGAGGACTTAATTTGGCCCTGGGGACATAATTTGCTGACCCCAGAATTCAATAAATTCCCAAGAAGCAATCAAAGAAATGTGTCATCAAGAAAGATGGGCTGGTCACCACTGAGAGTGAAGCATAACTGATGGATAGGCTGTATGTTCTCCAGGAATATTTGATATTTTGAGAGAAAACCTCCCAGCTCTTTAAGTGGATCTATGATGAACTTAGGGAAGACTCAGGTAAGAGTCACAAAGGATGGATAGGCATGGATGGGTTGCAGTCTTCTTTTTTGGAGAGAATACTCACATTGGTGAGATCACAGATCAAGTGGAATAAGGGTAGTGTAGACAATTCTACCCACTCACCCCTGGCCCCTTGAGGTACTCTCTCTGAAGTAACTTAGTTCTCGGCATCACTTACACTTTCCCAGTTTCTCTTGTATTATAGTTATTCATATACTTCTGTTAGCTTCACTGGTAGAGTATAAGCTCTTTGAGGGCAGACAGATCCTGTGTACTTAGCACAGTGCCTCATACGTAGCAGCCACCTATAAAGGCTGGTGCACTTGGTTCTACTGAGTCACTCAAGGGATTCATGATTGAATTAAAGACAGTAAGGGAGGCTTATCATCAGTTCATTTAGTTTGTGGGCTGCTGCTTTGGAGAGGGGTTGGTGAGAAGAAAGAGAGAACACCTGCATCTAATGAAGTTCAGCAGTTTAGCCAAGTAATTCACTTTGGTGGTGTTCTTCAGTTATGTTCTACCCTCCATGACTCCTTTTGGGGTTTTCTTGGCAAAGATACTTCGACTGGTTTACCGCTTCCATC
>NW_027555636.1:0-95957 GCF_003287225.1 Phascolarctos cinereus | reverse complement strand
CAGTGGTATGATTTTAACTGGTGGTGTTTTGTATGTGGTAGTGACACCATGCTGCCAGTTTTGTTACAATAGCCCTACTTTGCTGGTTCTAAGTATTTCAGAAGGAGTGATTTGTATTGTTAGAACTACTCTGAAATGGAGATTGTCAGGAACTTATAGATGAAAGAAATCTATTTATACACACATGCACACACACCCCTCCCCCAAAGAGAGATGGTCAGCTTTGAGCTCTCAGATAAACCCCATCCCGGACCCCAGGAGGTTCGCAGGCAGCATATGGGCCAATATGTCTAGGGTGTTATATTTTCTGATACATGGGAATACATTGGCTTATTAATTTTACTTACAAACAGGAACGCTATAACATGGAAAAACCTCGTAAGGCTTTTGTGATGTGTGTGAAGACAGGCAGACCAGGGGCTAAGCAGGATATGAAGAGAATGAGAAACTGGCTTAAAGCGTGCAAGTTTGAATGTACATCTTGCATCAATCCTGATGAAAAGGTAAGCGTTGAGACAACAGCATTGGTAACTGACTTTTATAGCCTGCTTTCTTTCTGATGAGGTCATCATGAATACAATCTGAGCAGCAAGGTCTTCTTCCTTTCTAAACCCTGATAAAAGAATCTTGGTACTTCTCTCAAGGGACAAGTGTCAGGGAATTAATGAATTCTTCTCCTGTAAAGGAAAGCCTTTTTATGTTTCAAGAGTGTGAATGCTCCATTAGTTGCTTTGAGTCTATGTGTTTTTCAGAGCTGAGTAGGATTTGAGATTCAGTACAAGTCATTGCCCAATTCACAAATGGTCAAGGAAGATGAACAGGCAGTTTTCAGATAAAGAAATTGAAGCTATCTGTACTCCTATGAAAAAATGCTCTAAATCACTATTGATTAGAGAAATGCAAATTAAAACAATTGTGAGTTACCATCTCCCATATATCAGATTGGATAATATGACGGAAAAGGAAAATGATAAATGTTGGAGAAGATGTGGGAAAATTAGAACTCTTATGCTTTGTTGGTGGAGTTGTGAACCGATCCAATCATTCTGGAGAGCAATTTGGAATTATACCCAAAAGGCTGCAAAACTGTGCATACTCATTGATCCAGCAATGCCACTACTAGGTCTGTATTCCAAAGAGCTCATAAAAAAATGGAAATGACCCACATGTAGACAAATATTTATAGCAGCTCTTTTTGTGGTGGTGAAGAATTGGAAACTGAGGGGATGCCCATCAGTTGGGGAAATGGCTGAACAAGTTGTGTTATGTTTATGTAGTGGAATACTGTTGTGCTATCAGAAATGATGAGCCAGGGGGCCACTAGGTGGCCTAGTGGATAGAGCACCAGCCCTGGAGTCAGGACAACTTCAGTTCAAATCCAGCCTCTGACACTTGGCACTTACTAGCTGTGTCACCCTGGACAAGTCACTTAACCCCATCGCCAAGCCAAAAGCAAAGAAACCAAGGAAAAAACAGAAATGATGAGCAGGCTGATTTCAACAACACCTGGAAAGACTTACAAGAACCGATGCTGAGTGAAGTGAGCAGAAACAGGAGAATATTGTACACAGTAGCAGCCACATTATGTGATGATCAACTATGATAGACTTAGCTCTTGTCAGCAATGCAGGAATCTACGACAATTCCAAAAGGTTTATTTTGGAAAATGCTATCCACATGCACAGAAAACTGGAGTTTGAATGCAGATGAAAGCATACTATTTTCTTTTTTCTGTGTTTTCTTTCTCGTGCTTTTCCCCTTTTGTTCTTATTCTTCTTCCACAACATGACCAGTATGCAGATATGTTTAATATGATTACACATGTATAAGCTATATCAGATTGCCTACCAATTCGGGAGGAGTCCAGGAAGGAACAAAAAACTGGAACTCAAAGTCTCATAAGTGAATATTCAAACCTATCATTGCACGTAATTGAAACCAAATACTATTAAATGAAAACAAATTTGAGATCTATGGCCAGGTGGACGGGCCCCTACAGCGTCCCCCCTCCTGTCGTCTCTGTCTTGTTTGTTGCCCATGACCCTGGCTGATACCCTTCCGACTGGGAAAAACAGCCCAGGGATGTCAATGCCCTTGCCCTGGGGGCCATCACTGGTCCCACTCTCCCAACAATGATTAGTATTGGATTTTAGTCCATTCATTCATTCATTCATTCATTCATTATTCAATTTTATCTTTGTCTACAGAATTTGGAGATTGGATTTCTCACATGTAACTTGAAGATTCAAGATGAAATTTGCATGAGGTGCTCTATGTAATCATATAAAATGATCCCAGAGTCCCACAGTTGTAATAAAAATGAAGTGTTTTACTTTTCCTTCTTAAACTTTCTGTCTTCCTGAGGACCAGGTTTCTTTTCAAAACTGTCTACAAAGGTGATGATGATGATGCCATCTTAGACCTTCACTTCCTTTTAACAGTCAATATTTCATGTTAGAAGCTAAGCAATTAATATCACAACCTGGGTAAAATGGGGGATTTCCTCTTTTTTTTTTGGTGAGGCATTTGGAGTTAAGTGACTTGCCCAGAGTCACGCAGTTAGTGAGTGTTATGTGTCTCAGGCTGGATTTGAACTCGCGTTGTCCTGATTCCAAGGCCAGTACTCTATTCACTGCGTCACCTCGCTGCCTCTAAAATGAGGGAATTCTGAGAATTACTGTAGATAATACAAATGGTTCTAAGTCCACCCTTTGATAAATCGGTTTTGCAATGCTATTTGCCACAGGGGTTAATGGAGAAATTACGAGAGTTTCGAGATGGAATAAATAAAAGAAAAGATGATGTGAGCTGCTGCCTTGTTACTCTCATGGCCCATGGAGGAAAAGCGTTATAAAAACAGTACTGGATGAAAGAATCAACTTATCAGACATCTTTGAAATGTTCAACAATAAAAACTGTCCAGCACTTCAAAAGAAACCAAAAATCTTTATAATCCAGGCTTGTAGAGGAGGTAAGTAGAAGGAAAAAGAACACCTCAGCAGTGGCAGGGAATTCTTAGGCTTCACTGTAAGTATTTTCTTCTTCTCTTTAGGAAATCCTGACTCTGATTTTCATCCCAGAAAGAATTTCCTTTCTCTACTGCTTCTCCTTATCTTACAAGAAGAAATACTCATTAGCTGCCCTTGACATCCATAAAGATGCCAAATTTTGTATATTTCCAGCCGGAGGACCATAATGTTAGCATCCTACAAGTTAGAGTATCTTAGGTCCTTTTAAGCAAGTAGATTCAAGATCTTATTATTTATAAATCCAAGGTTTTGCGGTTTTTCCACTGTGATATTCCCTCTTCTACTTTTTTATGGGTGTTTCCCTGTGGCCCTCTCTTCCTCACTCATTTTGGGATAAGTTTCTGTCATTTCTCAGGGCCCAGTGAAATGCATTTGAATAGAGATTGCATTTGGGTTTGAATCCTCATTTTGTTGCTTAAAATACTCCTAGAAATAACTGGCATTTTAAAGTAGATAATTCAGTTTTTCAACATGCTTTACTTATATTATTCTACTGTTTTCTCAGTGACTTTGGGCAAGTCATGTAACCTCTCTGGGGCTTGGTTTTCTTATTTGTACAATGAGAGAGTGGGCTGGATTATCTCTAAGGTCCTTTCCAGCCATAAATTTATGATGCTGTGATCCTACTAGCCTCTGACATGATGAAATTGTTAATCCTTGGCCTACCAATTCTGAGGAATGTTACTGTTGGTATGTGTGCTGTTTGCTCCTTAGACTGGGATCTGGCTTGCCTAGCTTTTCTGGAGCTATTGGGGCCCATGACTGTGAACTACTCCCTTCAGTGTATATGCAGTGACATGGGCTCACTTATGATAGGTTCATTTGGCATTAACATCAGATTGCTGGAAATTGTTTATCTCACTGGCTGTTCACATCTTCTCCCACAAAAACAGTCGAAGAGATGGTGGTGTTGTTCAAGCCGATGGTGAACCAATGGAAGAATGATTCAGAGAAAAAGCGACTTCCCACATTCAGTGATTACTTTATCCTCTATCCACCCATGAAGGTAAGGCAGTGAATTTATGCGTTGTCAAGGCATATTGAATGAAAGTGATAATGACTGTTCAAAATCCAGTTCTGATTATTTACGTTTCAGATTTGTAGTAAAACTCTTCTTGTGCATCACCCTGTAAACATAGATCACCAAAAACTAAAATGACTAATTCCATACAATATTTTTTCCTAAGGCAGAATTTGTTCAACCCAGCAGGGTTTTGGCCTTCTGGTCAGCCATTTGCAGTTAGGCAGACTCCCATTGGCTCTATGTTTAACATCTCAATCCCTTATTTAGAGGAAAGCAGAGATAGCATGATTCTAAAATTTTCAGAAGTCACCAAACTGAGAGAGCTAGAAATTTGGATGTCAGAATCATAATCTAGAAAGCTCTCAGCAGGCCAGAATTTTTGTCAAAATGTAGTAAGATGTAATTTAATGAGGATAAATACTAAGTCTTAATTCAAGTGCTCAATTTAAATATAGGGGAGAGATGGCTAGAGAACAATACATTTGAAAAATATCTGGGGGTTGTTAAGGAGCTAGAGGCCAAACATAAATCAGCATTGGGCGATGTGGTAGTAGAAAATGCATTAAGAGAATATGTTCAGAAATTGGCTGATCATCTCACCGTCCTCTGCCAGGCTGAGGCCACCCCTGGAATATTGTATTCAGTGTTGAATACCTCAAAAAGCAGCTGCTTGGTGCCATGGATAGAGTGCCAGGCAAGTCATCTTCCTGAGTTCAAATGTAGCCTCGGAACCTTTTTAGCTATGTGACTCTGGGCAGGTCATGCCACCATGTTTACCTCAGTTTCCTCATCTGTAAGATGAGCTGGAGAAGGAAATGGAAAGTCACTCCACTGTCTTTGCCAAGAAAACCCCAGTAGGGTCTAGATAGTTCTAGAACAATTCAACAACCGCTTTATTTTAGGAAAGACAGATATAAACTGGAACACGTAGGAGTAGGGTGACTAGAATGGTGATGTTGGATGGTGTTTTGGAGATTGTTTGAGAATGTTTGGTTTGGACAAGAGAAGATTAGGAGGGAGGTGATAACTGTTGTCAAGTATCTGAAGGACTACCAGATTTAAGGGTGAGGCCATTTATTTGGCTTGCCCTAAAGTTGAGAAATAGGAAGAGTGGGTGAAAGCTGCAGAGGAGAAGGTATAGGTTTAATGATGGGGAAAATTTCCCCATATTTAGAGCCATTTGCAGAGTAGACTGGTTTGGGAATTGGTTGGAGCAAAGCCCCAATGACCATTGAATTGTTGACCATATTGTAGAGTAGATTGTTGTTCAGAGATGGGTGGGAGTAGATGGTTATGATGTCCTTTGAACCTCTGCAATTCAGATACTGTGCTTGGTCTACTAGACCCTCACTAGGACCAATAGAATAAGGTATAAAGTGCAGAGAGGCATATTTGGGCTTCCTGTCAGTAAAGCCCAACAAATAATTATCGCTGTCCAAAGTGTAATTGGCTTACCTTGATAGATGGTAAGTGTTCCCTTACTTAAAGTCTTTAGGTCAAAGGAAACTGACCATATCCTTGAGAATGTTGTATGGAACGTTCTTTGCGTGTGTAGATTCCCTTCTGATTATGAGCAGAATGCTCTAGGGACTGGCCAGCTACTTTACACGGTGTATTGGAGACTGAAAGTTGTAGGTTCTTGAGTAAAGCATCACTGGGAAAACATAGCCTTGGCTTCAGATAATATCTCGTGTCCTTCATATGAGTTTGCTGGGCAGACAGAGGCTTTTCCTGGTTCATGGCCCACTGTAAATTAGTTACTGACCTCATCTGCCATGGATTCTTTATGGGCTGTGCATTTAGACTGCCTAGTTAGTGTACTGGTAGAGTTAAGGGCCCAAGGAACAGATTTGGGAAGTAGCACAAGTGTAAATACTGGACAGCTTAATCAAAATGTAGACATGTCCTACTGTTGCACCGAATAAAGGGATATCTTGCTTAGTAAGTGTTTTTCTAGATTCCACATGTGTGTGTGTGCATTTTTAGAACACTTTAGTCAAAAATTTAAACAATATTCTCATTTCTCCACTGGTAGATCACATTGCTTTACGCCACCCAGAAGATGGTTCTGTGATGATTCAAGCAATGGATGAAGTCTTTCAGAAACATGGCAAGAAGTTGCATATTGTGGATTTTTTTACTCAAGTGAGTTATCAATAAATGGATTCATGCTCCATGTTCTGCTATTTTTCCTCCACTAGTTAAGAAGCATCTATTTCTTCCTGTCAGCACATTGCCTGGAATTCCCTGGGCAGCATTTGTGCATGTGTGTGTGCATGTAGGCCGGGTGCCTGCACTCTTACCTGCAGTCTTTCTCCTCCTGAGATGATGTCTTCCTTCTTTCTTTGAACTCTTCTCTCATGGTTGTTGCCCTTCCTCAGTAGATTGTAAGCTCTTAGGGCAGTACTGTGCTGCTATCAGTGTTGTTAGCAAACAAGGGGCTGAGGTGTTCATTTAAATAGTCATTTTCTCTGTTTCTCTCTCTCATCCCTCTCTATCCCATCAGTTCTAAGTTATGGTCCAGTAATGAGAATGGATCAGCCTGGAAGTAGGAACAACTCAGCTCCCATGCTCTTTGGGCTGAATGAAGAGAAATCAGTGTCAAGTTTATTACAGATATCTTCTTCATCATCATTGTTATAAGAATGTACATTGCTGTTGCACTTTACAAGAGAGTTGTCCTGTCCCAGACATTCACATGTCCCAGATTTACCATGTCAGGCCCCTGCTCAAGAAGTGTTCAATGATTCCCTATTGCTTTATTTGACATTTAAAATCCTCTACAGTCTGCACCCCACCCCCAACTCTGCATTTCAGTGAAACTGGCCTACTCTCTGGTTCTGCAGACTCAGACCCTGTCTTTGTCTAATGCCTGGATTTCACTCTCTCCTCACGTCTGCCTCTTGGAATCTCTAGCTCTTCTACTAATTTTAGCTCTGGGTTACTTCCTATACAAAGGTTTTTGCCTCATCTACTGGGTTCTGAGAACTCTGCTTTAATCTCTCCCTTCCCCATTACCTTGTCTGTATTTTGCATATACTTATTGCTTATTGATGTAGGTATTGTATGTGGCCTTAAAAAGTTAACTCCTTGGTCTTTGTTTCTTCCTCACCTAGAATGTGGCTTAGAGCACCCTGAGTGCCTAATAAATACTTGTTTAATAATCATGAAACATTTCTTAAGCACCTCCTACATGCCAGACATCTAACTAAACTTTGGAGATACAAAAAGAGGCTAAAGACAGCCCTGCTCAGCTATCTAATTGTGGAATTGAATTTTATTCATTTCCTTGTGTAATTTGGGCCTTTATCTTGTAGGTGAACAACAGAGTGGTGCACACAGACTTTTACATGGACGAGGATCCTGTCAAAGTGGTGCCTGTCATGGAGTCCACTCTCACCAAAGCTGTGTACTTTTGACGCTTGGTGGAGGCAGAGGTGGAGGAGGTGGAAGATTTTCAGTACAGAATAATTTGTTTATGCATTAGCACTGTGCTTTACACTGTATCAAATACTGGCTCTTATGTGTTGGATGTAATGTGTTGTGAAGGTTTCATCAGAAACTGCAGCACAAAGCAGTCAGTCTTATATCCTGACACTCTGGACAATCCCTGCACTTGTCATTACTAAGTGAACTGAAGGTGCTGCACTCTGTTCCTGCCACGCTGACCTGGTTCTTCCCTGCTAAATGCTCACAAGCCTCAAAGACCCTGCAAAGTTAGAGACTGTTCCCACAGGACCCAAGAACTCCTCTGTTGTGCTAAAGACACCCGTACATGTCACCCTGCTGTGGGAACCGTTTACTCAAGACCTAAGAATGATTGTGTTGGGTCCTGTCTTTTTGTGGGTTTCATGCTTAATAACCCTCCCCCTGCCACAAATCACAAGCTCTCTTCAGTAGGACGTTGATTTGCAAACCTGTTTTCCTCACTCTGAAAATAAACTTTTGTTTGATTCCTGACTCTTCTGTCTCTACCTGCTTCATTTGGCTCCAGCCACCCACAGGTTAGAGATCTGTTCCTCTACCTTTGACAAAGCTTTGGTCCCTCAGTCATTTCATATTCTACAAGCCACAGAGCTACAGGGAAGGGCAAAGACAGTCCCTGAAGTCAAGGAACCGACAGTCTAATGGGTAGGACAAGGAAATGACTATGTTTGTAAAGAAATGTGTATGTGTATATCCATATGTGTATATGTATATATGTATACATACACACATATTTTGAAACACATGCATATATATCCACACAGGGAATTTCAGGTATGGAACCTTAAAACTGCACCAATACTTTTGGGATACCCTGCTGTGTGTGTGTGTGTGTGCGTGTGTGTGTGTAGACCCACACATATTTGGGTAATGGAGAATGAGGAGACAGAATGAAGGGGAGGGAGGGAGGAGTGAAGGAGAGAGGGAGAAAGGAAAAGAGAAAGGGAGGGAAGGAGAGAGAGGAAAGACTAGAGGAGAAGGTAAATGGAATGTAATCTTAGAGGAAGAGCACTAATGAGGGGGTGAGAAAGCCTAATAGGTAACATTGATATGGCACTTTGTTGGACAGTGAGGTGGAGTAGTGAATAGAGCACCAGGCCTGGAGTCAGAAAGATCTGAGTTCCCATCTGCCCTCAGATACTTCCTAGCTGTGTGATCATGGGCAAGTCACTTAAAAAAAAAAAAACAAATCTGTGTTTGCCTCAGTTTCCTCATCTGTAAAATGGGTATACTAGTGGCACCTACCTTCCAGGGTTGATGGAAGGCTCAAATGAGATGTTTGTAAAGAGCTTAGCACAGTGCCTGGCACATAGTAAAAACTATGTAAATCGTAGCTTTTGCAATGGTTTGCAAAGCCTTTTCGATACAGCAGCTCATTTCATCTTTACAGCCAGCATGTGAGTTAGGTGCTATTACCATATCTGGATTTTAGGAATGAGAAAACTCGCTAACCAATGTGATGAGGCTCTCCAGGGCCACAGATCTATTGAGCATCCGGGCAAATGGAGAAAGACACGTTCTGAGAGTTAAAATATTATGCAGAAATTCTAACCAGGACTATTCTATAGTGGTAGTGATTGGGGAGACTGTACCAGAAAGGAAGGAAGCAATATGAGATTGAGAGGATTTAGTGACCAGTTGGATATGGAGGTAGGAAAGGACACGATGATGAAGATGATGATGATGATGGCAGTCAGCTCTCAAATCTCCCTTCATGGTTTCAGGCAGCTCTTCTGGAGCTGTGATTTTGTTAACGTGGCGGCTTCTTCCACCAATGCAGATCTCCATCCCTCCTTTGCTAGACAGCTTCATGAGTTACTGTGACTGGAAATCCTTGAGGGAGGAGCCTCTCCAAAGCTGGCTAGGCTGCTTCTCAGGCAGAAGTTATATGGTCAATTCCTGGGTACATGAGTAGCCAGCATGGTAGGACTTAGCTGAATTTCCATAAACTTCCCATCCCATGCTTACCTTCAGAGCTTGATATGAGGTATGGAAACAACCATACTGGTATGTGCCTACTTTGTGCAGCACTGGGGATACAGAGGCAAACAGGCCTGCCCTCCATTTGCTCACATTCTTTTTGTTTTATGCTTTTTGTGAGGCAGTGGGCTTAAGTGACTTCCAAGGTCACACAGCTAGAATGTCTGAGGCTGGATTTGAACTCAGGTCTTCCTGACTCCAAGGCCAGTGCTGTATCAACTGTGCCACCTAGCTGCCCCTATGTTGCTCACATCCTTCTGGAAAACTTTACAATCTAAATAATAACAATAGTTTTAAGAATTATATATTTTAATAACTTATAATAGTTTTAATAGAGTAACAACAATTACGTGGGGCTTTGTGATTCTGGAGCAGGCTTTCTATGATATCTCCTGCAACATGACTCTTGAAACAGCTTTGGGCGGTGGTAGTACAAGTGTCATCAGACACATTTAACAGAGGAGAGGGAGTGTGGAGCTGGGTAGGGAGCCTGCTTGTTCTTAATCTCTTCTGCCTTCTCCCTAGCCCTGTGCTCCTACCTGGAGCCTTTTTAAATTCTTTTCAGTTGAGCAGCACTTGAGTCTCAGAAGAAATCTGGTTGACAAATTTAACATCTCTCTCCCTCCTCCCAGCGCTGGTCCAAGATTAGCCATCACTGTCATCTCCCCCAGCCCTTGGCTGCCGTTGGAGACTGTCCCAGTATCTGATGGCCTCTGCACACCCTCAGCATGTAACACTTCCCCCTCCCCACAACCTCTCTTGCCAGGGAGGGAATGTAATGTTATTATACTCATTTGCTGTGCACATCTACCCCGCTGCACTATTATCTGGAATGTGAAATTTGGGGATGTTAATTTTACACTGAGTCAGAGGTTTAGTGACACTGTTCAAAAATGGATTGATTAGCCCCAGGAAAGAAGAAGACCAATTGCAAAGCAGGACAAGACATGGCTAGAGCATGGGGGAAATTGGGAAGGAATTAAGAGTTTCTGCCAAGAAATAGGAGCAAGGTTCAGAAGGGTTCAGGTCATTCCAGAGGTAGCTTGTGGAGTCCTGTGGCCAAAAAGATAAGGGAAAGAAATAGTGAAAGAGTTGGGGGAAGGGTGGCTTGGGAGAGATCTATTGGGTTGGGACCCAGTGACTTCACCTTTATTGGTGTCACAGATCTCTTAGGTCGGCTGCTGAGACCCATGGGCTCCTCCTCAGAATCATGTTTTTTAAATGCATGAAACAAAACATGTAGGATTACAAAGGAAACCAATTCTTTCAAAATACAGTTATCAAAAAAAATGTGTTTAAAAGTACTTAGGCCCCAGGATGTCTGCTCTAAAAGCAGACTTGACTTGGTATCAAGGGGCTTTATCTGAAGTGTAGGCAGAAAAGGTCAGCTCTCTCTTCGTTCATACTTCAGACTCAGTCTTGAGGGAATAAAACCTAACCACGATTTTCATGGAACAGGTAGATACTGAAAAAAAATCAGGCTTGGCCATTAGCCTGTGACAAGATGGATTTGGAAAAAAGTTGCATCTGTAATAGACCTAATTGTCTATTAAGTTTTAAGACCAATTTAGTAATAATTTGTTAAGCATGCAACTTAGCAGATAGAAAACAGAAAAAATAATTCTCCCCTCTGGGAGCTTACATTCTACTAGGAAATACAGCATTTATGTAGAAAAGTAGTATCAGGTGGAGCTGAGATGTGAGAGAAGTCAGGAAGCTGCTGGAGCTCTTCCCAGTTTCCCTAGGAAACAATGTTAAATCAAACCCCAAAAGATTCTGGAGGGACAGAACCCACAAAAGGATGGAGTCAAACAGTTTTCCAGCTGAAGCTAATTTAGAAGGATTTCAGGAAAGCTCTGTCTCACTTGGGTAAAAGGGAAGTGCAGCCCAGCACACCCAGTGTCTGGGAGCCAGCAGGAGGCTCTGAGCCACAGCAGAGATCAGCAAGCAAGGCCCCTTGTTCCTGGCTCAGCAGGCCAGTGGCACAGCAGGCCAGCTGTCAGGCCTGCAGCCCCAGAACCCAGCCTACAACCCAGTGCAGCAAGCAAACCACCTGCACCTGAGGCCCCAGAGCACAAAGCCAGTGACCAGGCCCCAGGTTCCCAGCACTAGAAGCTTGGGACAGTGCCCGCTGTGCTCCAGGAGCAGAGCTCAATGTGAAAAGCCAGAAAATAGACTTCTGTGAAGTCTCAAATTCCCTTTTTGCAATTGCACCCTTTGCACCTAATTCTTCCCCCAGGGGCCAACCCTAAACATAGGAATCGCCTGGCCCCTTGACAGCTTTTTAGATGTGCCTTCTCCCTGACCATGCCCAATGTCTCCCGAAGCATTCCTGATCCCAAAGTTCCTATGGCCTGAACTTGAAACTCTCTTCACCATCCTCATTGCCTTCCTGCACACTCCAGTTTATCAATTTCCTTTCTGAAATGTGCCTCCCAGAGCTGACCATGATACTCCAGAGCAGCCTGACCAAGAGGAGTTAATGGGAATCTCAAATTATCCCTCCAAGCTCTGCCTCTCCTAGGGCACTGTGTTAGTTACCTTCCTTGACTGCTCAACACAGTGCTGGCTCATAAGGAGCTTCTGACAGCAGAACCTTCTCCCTTGGCTGCTATCATCAATGCCAGGCCTTTGTATGAAATAGGCTTCGTTAGGTAGATGAAACAGGAGTAAAGTTCCTGATAAATAAATTCCCGGACAGGTTGTGGATGTTTGGAGATGACACATCCTCATTATAATAATGATAACACAGGTCTTTTAATATCTACTTATTCAGTCACATAGGAAAGGGCTGGTGGGTTGTTTCTGTCATTGATTCTCTTCTCTCTCTCATATTCCTTACCCACATCTGTAGCATTTTTTTCCTACTTAGAGATTTAGGATGCTTGCACAGGCTGCCCTCAGTATGTGTGCCCTAATCCTCTCCATCCCAGAAGATTCACCTCTGGACATGAATACACCCTAAGTTTCAAGGAGTTCATCACCTAGGGCAACCCAGCTTAAAAAAGGCTTCCATTATCTCATCTGATCCTGAAAAGAACCTCTTAGGTAGGCAGTGCAAGAATGATCCCTTTTAAGAATCATCAACAGCTGAGGTCACTCAGGTCTTTCTCATTCCAAGCCTGGAGCTGTCTGCCCTGGGCCCCTCTACTGCCCCAAACCAACCTTGTTGGAAAACAGTTTGCCTTTCACTGTGCCTATTTCTACCTTCCAGTCACCTACACTCAAATCCTCAGCCATCCTTGGCTTTTCTATATTTTCTGTCTCATTTGATCAGTCATTAACTCCTGTCTCTCATTTCTCACATCAATCCTTTCCTTTCCTTAAAGAGTATGGTGCCATATGGTTAGAAAGAGTGATGGACACGAAGTCAGGAGGAAGGCCTGAATTTGACTCCTATCTCCTAGATCATCTGTAAAATGGAAACAGTAACAGCTATAGTACTTATAGCATAGGGTTGTCAGAGTCAAAGGAAGGTAACGGAAGTAATGCACTTTACCAGTTTTAAGGGAGGATGTGATTGAAGATATTCCCCCAGATCTCACTGTAGTGTGGCCCCTTCCCATGGTGCACCTGGATGATCCCAATGGCCTTACGTCCTGGTCTGCCTTCCAGTCACTGGCCCTGTGTTCGACCTTTGGAAAGTACCCCTGTTATGTCATACCCCTCAAGGGAGTTTGCAGCCCAAGGATCAGAGGTTCTGAACCAGAGAGAGTTCAGTCCAACTCCCCCTATCCCCTTTACATAAGATAAAACCACGGCTCTGAAAGAATAACTTGACCAAAATCACACGACCAGTGAGCAACAAAGCCAGGATTTGTACTCAGGTCTTGACTCTAAATCCAGTGCTCTTTCTATTACATCACATTTAAGGCATTAAGAGGAAAGCACATTGGTCAGGGCTTAGGGTTCTGGGCTCTATCCCAACTTTCTGGCCACTTGTCCTTGTTAAAATAACTCTCTGTTTATAAAGAGAAGAGACTGGACTAGGTGATCTGAAAAGTCCCTTCCATCTCTAAGATTCTATAATTCTACAATTGTATTCTATAGTCTGAAATCTGGTCTCACTCTGCCTAGCACATTTCATCTGATTTACTCCCGTTCTCATTGGGAACCTCTCCTTCCAGCCAGACTGGTCTCATCCTCACACTCTGCCCCCTCTAAGCTTAGACTCAGTCTCCACTCCCCACCCCAGCTATCCAGCACCAGGCCAGCCTTCAGTGGCCCGCTCCTTCAGCCAACTCCTTCCAACCCAACCCAGGTATCTCTTCCTTCTCATATTCCTCCTGTACAAATCATTTTAGCCCTTAATCATGCTCATTGTCTCAGATCACCTGTTCCACCTTTGTGCCTGGTTTCCCTGAGGAGATGTTAAACTTCTTGAGGGCAGGAAAATGGATGCATTTCTTTTGTAATAACCTCCATTCCTGTTCCTATGCTCCTCAATTCTGAGCCCATTGTGGATTGGTAATACAGCCTTGTTGTTATAGAAGATCCCTCTATTGGTAAGGGCATGTGGCCAGGTGGATAGATAGACAAAACACTTATTTAGTACTTACTGTGTGCCAGGCACTGTGATAAGTGTCCAGGATATTAGTAGAAGCAAAAAAAAAAATTGAAGACAATCCCTACCTTCAAAGAGCTTCCATTCTAATGGGGGTGGGGAAGAGGAGAGACAATCCATACCAAGGGGCTGGAAGGGAGAAAATTGTGGAGAACAAGGAATGGGATTGGGAATGGCCTGGTGGTCAAGGCCAGGATCTCATCAGTCAGAAGAGAGGGCTGTCACTAGGGGGAGAAGGCTTCTAGGGAAAGGAAAGGAGAAATGATTAGCAGATGCATCAGCAATATTTTGCCTCTTTGGAGAGTTCACTCTGGATCTTGGAGTCAAGCAGCAGGTAAAGGGCTGAGCTGCTACCACCCATCTTGCCATGTTTTTCCTTCCCCCTAATAATCCAGGCTCTAGCCAGAATTAGACTCCTTCTCAACTACATGATTCTGCTCGCTTTCTGTTTTCCAAACTGAGGTTAGCTGGGTGTCCCAGTGTATCCTTCTTCACCCTCCAGCTCAGAGTTAATTGCTAATTTAATTTAACTGTTTCTATTTCTGACAGCATTGTACGTTGTTGTATGTTGTGTAGGAAGACAATTCATGAAGAACATGGCTATAATTGGAAGGAACGTTATGTTTGGAAGCACACCAATATTTGGATGAAGGAAGGGTAATCTCAAGGGATAGTCTGTTATTAAGACATCTAGGAATATGAAACATAACCTTAATTTCTCATTCAGCTGCTTCTATCCATGGAATGTGGAGGGCTAATGGGATGGGCAGTGCAAGGATGAGGGGCTACTTGGGGACCCATTAATACCAGTCAGAACTTGATGTTATGCAAAGAGAGTTTTTTAAACATCTGGTTTTGCCCTCCCAAATGCCCTAAGGGAGAGGGGGCTGGTTAAAAAGGGAAAGGGCCATGTCTATGCAGTCAGGAAACCGTGAGTAGAGTACTGTTTCTGGGACCATAGATTTCGTGTTAAAAGGTACTATAGTCCAGCCCATTCATTTTACAGATGGGGAAACTGAGGATAAGGAAGTTCAAGTAACTTTGCCCTAGGCATGGGTCAGGAGCCTGCAGCCTTATGGTCACATGTGGCCTTCTAGGCCCTTAAGTGTGGCCTTTTGACTGAATCCAAATTTTACAGAGCAACTTTTTTAAAAATAAAATCCTTTTAATTAAGTGATTTGTTCTGTAAAGTTTGGATTCAGTCAAATGGCCACACTTAAGGCCCTAGAAGGCCACATGTGACCGTAAGACTGCAGGTTCCCCACCCCTGGTCCAAGGCCTCCAAGGTAACATATGACATAGCTTAGATTTAAACACGAATCCTCTGATTCCAGAGCTGATGATCTTTCCCAGGTGCTCCCCTGGCTCCCTCAAGGAGATCACAAAAAGTGGATAATAACCCCCCACTACCGGCATCAGAGGGTTATAGTGAGGAAAGTGCTCCGTAAGCCATTATTTCAAGGGTCTGTAATTCCCTCCCACTTTATAATCCCTCTTCTCTCACAGATCACAGCCCCCTTGGAAGGTTTTTGGGAGGTATTGTGGCCAGAAAGTCCATCACCTGGCAGCCAACCTGCATATGAGCCTCTGCAAACTTAATCCTGTCCTCATCAAATCGGCATCTTACAGCCCCATCTCCCTGCCCATACTCAGGGCCTTTCTGAGTGGGTAGAACCTTCCACAGCCTATATCCCACTAGAATAGAAACTCAAGAACCTAGGTGGGGACCTCATTGAATGGTGCAGGCAGGAACAACAGGCAATCACTTGCTAACTGTCCACAGAAAAAGGATCTGACTCAGATTGATGAAAGATGAGGTTGAACAGGTAGGGAGGACCCGTATTATAGAAGGCCTTCAAAGCCAGATTGGGGAGTTTAGACTCTATTCTATGAGCCATGGGATGGTTATTAGGGATCACAGAATAGTCCTACCCTCACATTTTTTTAAACCAATTTTGTAGACGAAACCCAAAGAGATTAAATGACTTGCCCTGGGTCAAACAGGTTTTTTTTTTAGGGGGGGAGAACAGAAAGCAATCGAGGTTAAGTGACTTACCCAGGGTCACATAGCCAGTAAGTGTCTCAGGTCTGATTTGAACTGAGGTCCTCTTGACTGGAAGGCAGGTGCTTACATCCACTGGGCTGAGTAGCTGTCCCTTCAGGCATTTTTTTCTTTTTTTGGCTAGACAATGGGATTAAGTGACTTGCCCAGGATCACATAGCTAGGAAGTGTGAAGTGTCTGAGGCCAAATTTGAACTCAGGTGCTTCTGACACCAAGGCTGGAGCTCCATCTTCTGTGCCACTTACCAGCCCATAGGCATTCTTTTGAACTGAGAATTCAAACCTAGGATCCTTTCCAAATTCCTGAAAGTGACCATCCCAGAGGGTAAGGGATCTGAGATGTCATCTCATAAGTCTGGATCTCCTTTGCACAGAGCACCCCTTGATGATGCTGGTGAGCACCAGTTCCCTGTTTTCTGCCTCACTTCATGATATTTGTTCATTTCCTCTGCCACATCATTGATTTTGGAATTGTCACCTTGTGTTGTGAGTTCTTCCAAAATGCAATTTCTTTTCCAATTAAAAAATGGGAGGCGTTTCAGAGAGATGGTTGTTTGGGACAACTCTGATGATGTAAGATGCTGAAGATGTCAGTAAAAATTTGTTTTTCAAAATGCTCTGTGACCACAAGGGTAAAGCAAGCTGAGAAAAATCACGGCAAGTGAGTAGTTAGGATTTGAAGAGTGGGTAAAATTGGGATATTCTGAGGCATCGGGGAATTACTGAACGGCCCGCTCAGTGACAGAGATTCATTCTGCAGCTTTGTCTCAAACCCTCAGTGCAATAAAGGGTTAGAAACACCGGACTTTAGAATGAGAGACAGCGGGGTGGGTTTAGAGGAGGAGAGTGGAGGGGAGAGAGGAGGTAGGGAAAGAAAAGGGATGGAAAGATGAAGAAGGGGGGAGAGGAGGACAGGAAAGGGAGAGAAGAATGGAGGAGACAGGAGTGGAAGAGGGAGAGAGGAGAGGATGGGGAGAAAAGAGGAGAAAGAGAAGGAGGAGAGAAGGGAGGGGAGGGAGAGAGATGGAGACAGAGACACAGACAGAGACAGACAGAGAGCCAGACCCGCATGGGAAGCAGGCGCAGGACAAGGCTAGACCCTCCCAGGAAAGCAGAGGCCAGAAGGAAAAGGACTCCTAGCAGCCCATCCCCATCCCGGGGCGGGGTCCGCGCGGGCGCGCTCCTCCTCCCCGCCCCCGGACCGCCACGCCCGGGTCTTGGTGGGGCTAGCGAGCGCCGTTCCCGAGTCTGCGGACATCTGTTTTCACTTTCGCCTTCGCCGCCCCCTAGCTCGGGCTGTGTCCCCTCCCCGCCCCGCAGCCTTCCCCCACAGCCCCCGGCGCTCCCTCCGCGGCCATGGAGGCGCTCAGAGCCCGGGTGGTGAGCACGCTGGACCGCCTGAGCCCACCCGAGCTGGAAGAGTTCAAGTTTTACCTGAGGAGCTCCGGGAAGAAGCCTAGGATCCCGATGGAGGACCTGGACACGGCCCCCACGACCTCGGCTCTGGCCGATCTGCTGCTCAAGCGCTACGTCGTGTCCGGGACCCCCAGGGTCTTGGTCCGGGTGTTCCAGCGGATGCGCCGGAACGACCTGGTAGCCGAGTGGGGTAAGGTGGGGTGCAAGCTCGGGGCTCTCCTAAGGGGGGGCGGGGGCGGTTCCCGCCCTCTGGGTTCATCTCTGGGTTTATCTCGCGCCGAAGCCCTCCTACTCCCACCTCCACTCCCCACCCCCTGAAGAATCATCAGTTTGACCGTCCCAAGCTCTTCAGATCATCTCATGGGTGTGTCCCACGAGACCCCTGGTAAGCTAAGCTACTGCTCCAGGTATTCTTAGCTCCGTTTTACAGAGGAACAAACCGAGGCTTAGAGGGTGACTTCCCTATGTTTGGTCACCCGGCTAGTGAGCTACCAAGCAACGTAATTTGCACAGGTAGTGAGAGTCAGATGCAGTGCTGGATGCTAGAGCTTTACATGTCCCCCATCACCTTGCTGCCCCCCACCTGTCACCCACGTAGAAAAGATGGAGAGAGTTTAAAAAGATCAGGGGCCCAGATGGGCGTTTGGAGCTTCAGTTGAAAAGATGAGGACTTGAAATAACCAGGAGATAAACAGGAAGCCAGAATGGGAAACTGCTATTTATTATACAGAGTACTAGACTTGTCCAAGGTCACTTAGCTAATAAATGGGGCCTTCTGACTTCTAAACCAGGGCCCTTTTTAGAATACCATGACTCCCAAGTGCTGGGCCCCAAAACATCAATAGATTGAAGATTCATTTTGATAACTCTATAAGAGATTATTCAGGGGACATCCCCCCCCCCTTTCCATTCCAAACCAACAGGTATTTAGTGAGATTCCTTTTGTTGAGCTACATGCTAGGCAGGGTGCTAGATACCCGAAGGACTTTATAATCTATCTGATCCTTGGAGTTTATCCCTAATCTTTTGAGATCATTAGCATGAAAGATCTCCAACAATATTTACAATGCTGGTGAGACAGGTCAAGTGTGTGGCATATATTACATGTATTTGGCATGTAATATGAATTCCAGCACTGCATATTGTTGTTTGTATGTTGTGTCCCCTGTTAGAATGGGAGCTTGTTGAGAGCAGGCAGGGA
Organism: Phascolarctos cinereus; assembly: GCF_003287225.1. Taxonomy (NCBI): domain Eukaryota; kingdom Metazoa; phylum Chordata; class Mammalia; order Diprotodontia; family Phascolarctidae; genus Phascolarctos; species Phascolarctos cinereus. The sequence continues at coordinate 77,195 of NW_027555636.1, read as the reverse complement.
TTCTGTTTTTGCCTTCCTTTATGTCTTGGGTGCTTAGCACAGGGCTTGGCACTAGGGAAGGGCTTCCTGCTTGCTGACCATAAGGAAGGACTTTGACAAAATAAGTGGTCCCTGCCAGCTTGCTTCATTCATTCAGTATGCACTTACTATATGCTAGGTGCTGGGGATACAAAGCTAAAACCAATTTAGCTCTTGCTTTCTAGGAGTTTACGTTCTAGGGAAAACAACATATACACAGAAAATTAAATAACAATATATACAGAGTCATTTCTGAGGTGACACTGGCAACTGGGAGATCAGGATAGGGAGGGGTGGTGTTATTCAGGGGATTTTCCCCTCCTCCCTCACTTACAGAGCAATAAATGAGATTCACTTTGGTCAGCTAAGCAAGGCAGGGATTCTGTTAAGTAGAAGGGCTCCATAGGCCTGGGGAGAAAGCCTGTGCAAAGACCCAGAGAGGAGATGGAATCACATATAAAGGCCAAGCAGGCTAGAATGGCTGTAGTAGAGTAGGACGTGCTAAAGGGGTTATTGTCTTCATTTTCTATGGGAAGAAACTGAGTCTCAGGGGAAGGGACTTTGTGATCATCCAGCTAATAACTTCTACTGGTGGGATTAAGTGAGTTGGTCCTGACTCCAAGTCCAATAGTCTAGACAATGTACCATGCCACCACTTGGGTAAGCATTTGGGTTGGGCTTCAAAAGATAGAAACCGAGTAGAAGAGGAGCAGGTGGGAAGATGTCTCAGGTTTAGGTAACAGCATGAACAAAAGCATGGAGGTGGTAGAGTGTAGCAGGGTTTGCAGAGAATGGCCCAGTGAGTGTGTGATGCAGGGTCCAACCCCAGAGCCAGGATATGGAGCTGGAAAGGTGCCAGATTGTGGAAGAGGATTGTGTCTCAAAACTCAGATTAGTGTTGGTGGACTCTGTTTTTGAAGGGGTTTCCCTTTTGGAGTTATCAACAGGTCTGGGCAGAAACGTCTTGTTTAAGCACATGCTGCTGAATTGTCTGGGCATGGTCAGTCAGGGTTGCAGGGTCTAAGGGAGACTGTTTCAGGGACCTGTCATTAGCCCTCAGGACTGTGGGATCCTGGAGTCCCAGCTTGATGAAAGAAGTCAGAGGAGCTTTGTGCCCTCATTCAGCAGCTGTCGTGTTCAAAGCACTTCCTCATTTACAAAGGGCTTTTCTCACAGCAACCCCGATGATACAAATATTGTCATTTCCATTTGACCCCTGAGCATCTCAGGGTTCAAGTCACTAGCCCAGGGTCAATAATGCTAAGTAGCAGAGCCTGCTCCCTTGGTGGGGATTTCTTACGTTATCAGTACAAATGTTTACAATTCAAATGGGGACTTCATTTATGGTTTGTTGGTTGTCTAGAGTTAAGAAAGTGATGGAGAACATATTAGTAATTCTGATTATATAGAAGTTATATAGGAGTGCAGGGTATAATCATCCCACCCACTCTATACCACCTCCCCAAGCTGGTTCATATTTCCCAGCATGCCACTTGAATTCAGATCTTTTAATTCCAAACATGCCCTTTCCACAGCTGACTTTCTCAGGTTGGAGATGCAGCAGTATAAGTAGACTTAGTAAACTCAACTTCATCAGAATACTTGTGGGAGAGGAGCCAATCCTTATTCTGCTTGGTCCCGGGGGGCAAACAAGACTATCGGGGGGGGGGGGGTCCCAAAAGGAAAAGTTAGGCTTGATGTAAGGGGAAATTTCCTAGCAATTAGAGCTGTCCAGAAGTGTCATGAATGTCCTCAATGAGGCTTCCCCTCACTTGGGGGGGCAGTATGTGTGTGTGGGGGGCAGTATCTTCAGTGGGAGACTAGCCTTATATGAGGGATATTGTGGAAGGAGATTCTTACTCAGGTTAGGATTGTAGTAGAGAGCTTTTTAGCTGCTGTAGGCTAAGTGCCTGGTGGGCATATGAGAAAAGAGTCAAGTGAACATTAGGCTCAGAGCTTTAACGCTAAATCAAACTAGGACTACAGAGGAGTAGAAAACCTTATGACAGGAACCTTATTTTCCCTTTTCCCTCCTGATTTATGCCTTTAATTTCCCCCCACCCACTTTTCTAGGGAGGGGGTGATCCCTGTAGACTCTGTAACAAGAAACATTTCCCATCTTGAGGAACTGTAATCAGTATGTGTCATGGCAGCACAGACAGTTATGGGTGAGCCCAGCTGGATTGTGTTTCCAACCTCCAGTTCTCCCTCCTCATCTCTACCTCCTGGCTTCCTTTAAGTGTCAGCTCAAGTCTCCTCTTCTACAAGAAGCCCCTGCCTATCCCCCTTAATCCTAGTGCTTTCTCTTTGATCAGAGCTTTAATGTAGCCTGATTTGTTCCCAGCTGTTTGCATGTTGCCTCCTGTATTAGATGAGAGCTCCTTGAAGGCAGGGATTGTCTTTTACCTACCTTTCTTTGTATCCTCAGAGCTTCCCCTGCCTGGCACATAGTAGCCTCTTAGGAGATGTCTGTGGTATGTCCAGTTCAGAAGCAATTGGTGATATGGGACTGGAGGTGAGGAGAGAGGCCAGGGCCATATATGTAGGTCTGGGAGTCATCTGCACCAGTCCCATGATTAAATCCATAGAGGCTAATGAAGTACCAAATGAAGAATAGTAGCTGGGCCAGTCTACCAATTGCAGAGGGAGAGCAGAGAAGCTCTCCAGGACAGAGCCTTGGGGTATCCCAACTTTAAGGAAACATGAATATGATGATGGTGAAGCAAAGGATGCTGAGAAAGAGCAGCCAGAGAGAGGAGAACCAAGACAGGCAGCTAGTGACACAGTAGATAGAGCCTGAGCCTGGAGTTCAAATCCAGCTTGAGACACTTACTAGTTGTGTGACCCTGGGGAAGTTATTTAACCTGTTTTACCTCAATTTTGTCAACTGAAAGATGGGGATAAAATAGCAGCTCCCTTCCTGCGTTTTTTGAGAGGATCGAGGAGTAATATTTGTAAAAAGTGCCTAGCATACAGTAGGCACTATATAAATACTTTTTCCTTTTCTCCAGTATTACAAAACATCATGTTGGACATACTACGTTGGTGTGGATGGATTCTTCGCAATTCCAGCATCAGATATTGCAGAGAGATAAAAAAGGTGAGGATTGAGAAAATGCCATCCTATTTGGCAATGAAGAGGTCACTGGCAAATCTGTAGAGAACAGTTTTTGTTGAATGATGAGGCCCAAAGCCAGATTACAAGGGGTTGAAGAGTTAGTGAGAGAGGAGAGAAAGTAGAGAGGATGATTGAAGACAACTGTGTGGCTGAAAAAAAAGGAAGAGAGAGAGAGAGAGAGAGAGAGAGAGAGAGAGAGAGAGAGAGAGAGAATGAGAGCACAATAGCTAGCAGGGAAGGTGGAGATCTGTGGAAGGTGGGGCCTATTTATAGACTATAGGGAAGGAACCCACAGATAGGAAGAGGTTAGAGGACAGAGGAGGATTAATGATTGTAGGAGAACATTGGAGGGAATGGAGTTAAGGAAATGTGGTGAGAGATAGAGAAAGAAGATGTGGGAAAGCAATAAATAAATAACCCTATTCTTTGTTCTTTTTTGGTGGTCCATTTTCCCTGAAAATACTGAGCGTTTTGACAACGACTTTGAAGAGACAGTATGAAAATGATGGCCCTAAAATGGTAACTTTTTATCTAAGCCTTGATAATGTAACTAACGAGCGCATGGCTTCTCATTCAGGCAACTGGCTCCTTCCTGTAGGTGTAAAAAGGGAGATTTGTATGTTGTTTCACTCCCTTGTTCAAAAAACTCCACTATTCTTTGTTTATTCCCTTTGAGATACCATTTGAAATCTGCCTCCGATCTAACTCTTCAAACTGATTTCATGTCCCACCCCTTCATACATTCTCTAGTTAAGTCAATTCCCTGCTAGATATTCTACAGAATCAGCAGAATTCCACCAGACTGTCTCCCATTCCTGGAGTACTCTCTCTCTTCACCTGCACCTCAAGGAATCCCTGGATTTCATTCAAAACTCAGCTTAGCTGCCACCTTGTACCTAAGGCCACCCCCTTCACCCCAGTGGTTGGAGCTCTCCCAGTATAACATAAACTCCATGGGTGGCAAAGACTGTGATGTTTTGGTCTTTGTATGTACAGTGTCCAGCACAGTGCCTAATGTAGAGTAAGGACTTAATAAATGCTTGTTCAATCCATTTATCTCATTAGCTACTTAAACTGGGAAAGAGAAGAACAGTTAGTATTCCCATTCCTCCTGCAGGCAGCTAGGTGGTGGCTAGGACAGAATGCTGGACCTGAAGACCCAAGGAAGACCAGAGTTCAAATCCATTCTCAAACACTTGCTTAGCTACATGACCCTTGGGCATTCAAATCTGTCTATGCCTCAGGCCTTTCACGTGTAAAATGATGATAATAACACCTACCTTTCTGAGTTTTTGCAATGATCAAATAAGATGGCCTCTTTAAGTACTGTGCAAATCTTACAATGCTATATAAGTATTAGATGTCAACATTCCTGTACCCCTTTTATAGCTGAGAAAACAGGTTGAGAAGTTACCTGATTTGATCAAGGACGCAGTTAGGAAGTGCTAGACCCCAGAGCTAAACCCAGTTCTGTTGAATCCAAATCCTGTTGTCTTTCTGTTTTCCTAGAACCACCCTCATTTCTACCTTTACCTTCTTTGTCCCCTCATTACTACTTTGTTATCTCCCCCATGTGGAAGCAAGGCACCCACATCCCACCAGAGCTCCTAGGAAAGGGGAAGGATTGGGGAATCCCTGCTGCATTGCAGAAAGAGGCTGAGGGAAAACTTAGGGAACAAAATGGAAGACACTGGTGGATCCGAGGCATGGTATCTCTAAAGAGTGTGTCCTCCTCAGTGTCAGTCACCCAGATCATCTTAGAGGCAGTAAAAATGGCTCCCTGCCCCCAAGAATCCAAGAGGTGGTGCTAAACCAGCTACTTTATGGTAGGGCAACCAACACCCAGCCCCTAAGACCTAACCAGTTGGGCCATATTTGTCCTCTTAGCACAGGGCTGAGGGGCTTGCTGGTGCTTTATGGGAGGAAGGGTCTCTCCTGCTCCCCACTCAGCTCCCAAAGATAAAACGTCAAGGAATGCCAGATTGCTGTCTTGTGCCCCTCCAGCTGTTTCTGCATCTCTTCCTTTTGGTGGTGGGAGCCTCTGGACTAACTCCTGGGAGCAGGAAAGAATAGGGCCACACCTGTCCGGGGACTTAAGTGTCATGTTCTCATTGGAATTCTTGGGGCCATAGCTCTGGGTTGGGGAGATTTGGGGGACTTTGTAGTCTATGTGTAATCCACTGAAATCTGTTGAAGTTCCTGACTTGTAGAAAGGATGAGAAGGCTCCAGCCCCTGGGGAATCCATGCTGCTCTCATTCCTGTTCCCTCACAGGGCTACCTGTTCCCCAGATAAACTCAAACCCAAGCCCTGCCTTACCTCAGAGTGGTATGATTTTAACTGGTGGTGTTTTGTATGTGGTAGTGACACCATGCTGCCAGTTTTGTTACAATAGCCCTACTTTGCTGGTTCTAAGTATTTCAGAAGGAGTGATTTGTATTGTTAGAACTACTCTGAAATGGAGATTGTCAGGAACTTATAGATGAAAGAAATCTATTTATAAACACATGCACACACACCCCTCCCCCAAAGAGAGATGGTCAGCTTTGAGCTCTGAGGTAAACCCCATCCCGGACCCCAGGAGGTTCGCAGGCAGTATATGGGCCAATATGTCTAGGGTGTTATATTTTCTGATACATGGGAATACATTGTGCTTATTAATTTTACTTACAAACAGGAACGCTATAACATGGAACAAACTCGTAAGGCTTTTGTGATGTGTGTGAAGACAGGCAGACCAGGGGCTGAGCAGGATATGAAGAGAATGAGAAACTGGCTTAAAGCGTGCAAGTTTGAATGTACATCTTGCATCGATCCTGATGAAAAGGTAAACGTTGAGAGAACAACATTGGTAACTGACTTTCATAGCCTGCTTTCTTTCTCATGAGGTCATCATCTGAGCAGCAAGGTTTTATTCCTTTCTAAACCCTGATAAAAGAATCTTGGTACTTCTCTCAAGGGACAAGTGTCAGGGAATTCATGAATTCTTCTCCTGTAAAGGAAAGCCTTTTTATGTTTCAAGAGCGTGAATGCTCCATTAGTTGCTTTGATTCTATGTGTTTTGCAGAGCTGAGTAGGATTTGAGATTCAGTACAAGTCATTGCCCAATTCACAAATGGTCAAGGAAGATGAACAGGCAGTTTTCAGATAAAGAAATTGAAGCTATCTGTACTCCTATGAAAAAATGCTCTAAATCACTATTGATTAGAGAAATGCAAATTAAAACAATTGTGAGTTACCATCTCCCATATATCAGATTGGATAATATGACGGAAAAGGAAAATGATAAATGTTGGAGAAGATGTGGGAAAATTAGAACTCTTATGCTTTGTTGGTGGAGTTGTGAACCGATCCAACCATTCTGGAGAGCAATTTGGAATTATACCCAAAAGGCTGCAAAACTGTGCATACTCATTGATCCAGCAATGCCACTACTAGGTCTGTATTCCAAAGAGCTCATAAAAAAATGGAAATGACCCACATGTAGACAAATATTTATAGCAGCTCTTTTTGTGGTGGTGAAGAATTGGAAACTGAGGGGATGCCCATCAGTTGGGGAAATGGCTGAACAAGTTGTGTTATGTTTATGTAGTGGAATACTGTTGTGCTATCAGAAATGATGAGCCAGGGGGCCACTAGGTGGCCTAGTGGATAGAGCACCAGCCCTGGAGTCAGGACGACTTCAGTTCAAATCCAGCCTCAGGCGCTTGACACTTACTAGCTGTGTGACCCTGGACAAGTCACTTAACCCCATCGCCAAGCCAAAAGCAAAGAAACCAAGGAAAAAACAGAAATGATGAGCAGGCTGATTTCAGAAACACCTGGAAAGACTTACAAGAACCGATGCTGAGTGAAGTGAGCAGAAACAGGAGAATATTGTACACAGTAGCAGCCACATTATGTGATGATCAACTATGATAGACTTAGCTCTTGTCAGCAATGCAGGAATCTACGACAATTCCAAAAGGTTTATTTTGGAAAATGCTATCCACATGCACAGAAAACTGGAGTTTGAATGCAGATGAAAGCATACTATTTTCTTTTTTCTGTGTTTTCTTTCTCGTGCTTTTCCCCTTTTGTTCTTATTCTTCTTCCACAACATGACCAGTATGCAGATATGTTTAATATGATTACACATGTATAAGCTATATCAGATTGCCTACCAATTCGGGAGGAGTCCAGGAAGGAACAAAAAACTGGAACTCAAAGTCTCATAAGTGAATGTTCAAACCTATCATTGCACGTAATTGAAACCAAATACTATTAAATGAAAACAAATTTGAGATCTATGGCCAGGTGGACGGGCCCCTACAGCGTCCCCCCCTCCTGTCGTCTCTGTCTTGTTTGTTGCCCATGACCCTGGCTGATACCCTTCCTGACTGGGAAAAACAGCCCAGGGATGTCAATGCCCTTGCCCTGGGGGCCATCACTGGTCCCACTCTCCCAACAATGATTAGTATTGGATTTTAGTCCATTCATTCATTCATTCATTCATTCATTCATTCATTCATTCATTCAATTTTATCTTTGTCTACAGAATTTGGAGATTGGGTTTCTCACATGTAACTTGAAGATTCAAGATGAAATTTGCATGAGGTGCTGTATGTAATCATATAAAATGATCCCAGAGTCCCACAGTTGTAATAAAAATGAAGTGTTTTACTTTTCCTTCTTAAACTTTCTGTCTTCCTGAGGACCAGGTTTCTTTTCAAAACTGTCTACAAAGGTGATGATGATGATGCCATCTTAGACCTTCACTTCCTTTTAACAGTCAATATTTCATGTTAGAAGCTAAGCAATTAATGTCACAACCTGGGTAAAATGGGGATTTCCTCTTTTTTTTTTTGGTGAGGCATTTGGAGTTAAGTGACTTGCCCAGAGTCACGCAGTTAGTGAGTGTTATGTGTCTCAGGCTGGATTTGAACTCGCGTTGTCCTGATTCCAAGGCCAGTACTCTATTCACTGCGTCACCTCGCTGCCTCTAAAATGAGGGAATTCTGAGAATTACTGTAGATAATACAAATGGTTCTAAGTCCACCCTTTGAATAAATCGGTTTTGCAATGCTATTTGCCACAGGGGTAATGGAGAAATTACGAGAGTTTCGAGATGGAATAAATAAAAGAAAAGATGATGTGAGCTGCTGCCTTGTTACTCTCATGGCCCATGGAGGAAAAGGTTATAAAAACAGTACTGGATGAAAGAATCAACTTATCAGACATCTTTGAAATGTTCAACAATAAAAACTGTCCAGCACTTCAAAAGAAACCAAAAATCTTTATAATCCAGGCTTGTAGAGGAGGTAAGTAAGAAGGAAAAAGAACACCTCAGCAGTGGCAGGAATTCTTAGGCTTCACTGTAAGTATTTTCTTCTTCTCTTTAGGAAATCCTGACTCTGATTTTCATCCCAGAAAGAATTTCCTTTCTCTACTGCTTCTCCTTATCTTACAAGAAGAAATACTCATTAGCTGCCCGTTGACATCCATAAAGATGCCAAATTTTGTATATTTCCAGCCGGAGAGGGAACCATAATGTTAGCATCCTACAAGTTAGAGTATCTTAGGTCCTTTTAAGCAAGTAGATTCAAGATCTTATTATTTATAAATCCAAGGTTTTGCGGTTTTTCCACTGTGATATTCCCTCTTCTACTTTTTTATGGGTGTTTCCCTGTGGCCCTCTCTTCCTCACTCATTTTGGGATAAGTTTCTGTCATTTCTCAGGGCCCAGTGAAATGCATTTGAATAGAGATTGCATTTGGGTTTGAATCCTCATTTTGTTGCTTAAAATACTCCTAGAAATAACTGGCATTTTAAAGTAGATAATTCAGTTTTTCAACATGCTTTACTTATATTATTCCTACTGTTTTTTCTCAGTGACTTTGGGCAAGTCATGTAACCTCTCTGGGGCTTGGTTTTCTTATTTGTACAATGAGAGAGTGGGCTGGATTATCTCTAAGGTCCTTTCCAGCCATAAATTTATGATGCTGTGATCCTACTAGCCTCTGACATGATGAAATTGTTAATCCTTGGCCTACCAATTCTGAGGAATGTTACTGTTGGTATGTGTGCTGTTTGCTCCTTAGACTGGGATCTGGCTTGCCTAGCTTTTCTGGAGCTATTGGGGCCCATGACTGTGAACTACTCCCTTCAGTGTATATGCAGTGACATGGGCTCACTTATGATAGGTTCATTTGGCATTAACATCAGATTGCTGGAAAATTGTTTATCTCACTGGCTGTTCACATCTTCTCCCACAAAAACAGGTCGAAGAGATGGTGGTGTTGTTCAAGCCGATGGTGAACCAATGGAAGTGAATGATTCAGAGAAAAAGCGACTTCCCACATTCAGTGATTACTTTATCCTCTATCCTACCCATGAAGGTAAGGCAGTGAATTTATGCGTTGTCAAGGCATATTGAATGAAAGTGATAATGACTGTTCAAAATCCAGTTCTGATTATTTACGTTTCAGATTTGTGGTAAAACTCTTCTTGTGCATCACCCTGTAAACATAGATCACCAAAAACTAAAATGACTAATTCCATACAATATTTTTTCCTAAGGCAGAATTTGTTCAACCCAGCAGGGTTTTGGCCTTCTGGTCAGCCATTTGCAGTTAGGCAGACTCCCATTGGCTCTATGTTTAACATCTCAATCCCTTATTTAGAGGAAAGCAGAGATAGCATGATTCTAAAATTTTCAGAAGTCACCAAACTGAGAGAGCTAGAAATTTGGATGTCAGAATCATAATCTAGAAAGCTCTCAGCAGGCCAGAATTTTTGTCAAAATGTAGTAAGATGTAATTTAATGAGGATAAATACTAAGTCTTAATTCAAGTGCTCAATTTAAATATAGGGGAGAGATGGCTAGAGAACAATACATTTGAAAAATATCTGGGGGTTGTTAAGGAGCTAGAGGCCAAACATAAATCAGCATTGGGCGATGTGGTAGTAGAAAATGCATTAAGAGAATATGTTCAGAAATTGGCTGATCATCTCACCGTCCTCTGCCAGGCTGAGGCCACCCCTGGAATATTGTATTCAGTGTTGAATACCTCAAAAAGCAGCTGCTTGGTGCCATGGATAGAGTGCCAGGCAAGTCATCTTCCTGAGTTCAAATGTAGCCTCGGAACCTTTTTAGCTATGTGACTCTGGGCAGGTCATGCCACCATGTTTACCTCAGTTTCCTCATCTGTAAGATGAGCTGGAGAAGGAAATGGAAAGTCACTCCACTGTCTTTGCCAAGAAAACCCCAGTAGGGTCTAGATAGTTCTAGAACAATTCAACAACCGCTTTATTTTAGGAAAGACAGATATAAACTGGAACACGTAGGAGTAGGGTGACTAGAATGGTGATGTTGGATGGTGTTTTGGAGATTGTTTGAGAATGTTTGGTTTGGACAAGAGAAGATTAGGAGGGAGGTGATAACTGTTGTCAAGTATCTGAAGGACTACCAGATTTAAGGGTGAGGCCATTTATTTGGCTTGCCCTAAAGTTGAGAAATAGGAAGAGTGGGTGAAAGCTGCAGAGGAGAAGGTATAGGTTTAATGATGGGGAAAATTTCCCCATATTTAGAGCCATTTGCAGAGTAGACTGGTTTGGGAATTGGTTGGAGCAAAGCCCCAATGACCATTGAATTGTTGACCATATTGTAGAGTAGATTGTTGTTCAGAGATGGGTGGGAGTAGATGGTTATGATGTCCTTTGAACCTCTGCAATTCAGATACTGTGCTTGGTCTACTAGACCCTCACTAGGACCAATAGAATAAGGTATAAAGTGCAGAGAGGCATATTTGGGCTTCCTGTCAGTAAAGCCCAACAAATAATTATAGCTGTCCAAAGTGTAATTGGCATCTTGATAGATGGTAAGTGTTCCCTTACTTAAAGTCTTTAGGTCAAAGGAAACTGACCATATCCTTGAGAATGTTGTATGGAACGTTCTTTGCGTGTAGATTCCCTTCTGATTATGAGCAGAATGCTCTAGGGACTGGCCAGCTACTTTACACGGTGTATTGGAGACTGAAAGTTGTAGGTTCTTGAGTAAAGCATCACTGGGAAAACATAGCCTTGGCTTCAGATAATATCTCGTGTCCTTCATATGAGTTTGCTGGGCAGACAGAGGCTTTTCCTGGTTCATGGCCCACTGTAAATTAGTTACTGACCTCATCTGCCATGGATTCTTTATGGGCTGTGCATTTAGACTGCCTAGTTAGTGTACTGGTAGAGTTAAGGGCCCAAGGAACAGATTTGGGAAGTAGCACAAGTGTAAATACTGGACAGCTTAATCAAAATGTAGACATGTCCTACTGTTGCACCGAATAAAGGGATATCTTGCTTAGTAAGTGTTTTTCTAGATTCCACATGTGTGTGTGTGCATTTTTAGAACACTTTAGTCAAAAATTTAAACAATATTCTCATTTCTCCACTGGTAGATCACATTGCTTTACGCCACCCAGAAGATGGTTCTGTGATGATTCAAGCAATGGATGAAGTCTTTCAGAAACATGGCAAGAAGTTGCATATTGTGGATTTTTTTACTCAAGTGAGTTATCAATAAATGGATTCATGCTCCATGTTCTGCTATTTTTCCTCCACTAGTTAAGAAGCATCTATTTCTTCCTGTCAGCACATTGCCTGGAATTCCCTGGGCAGCATTTGTGCATGTGTGTGTGCATGTAGGCCGGGTGCCTGCACTCTTACCTGCAGTCTTTCTCCTCCTGAGATGATGTCTTCCTTCTTTCTTTGAACTCTTCTCTCATGGTTGTTGCCCTTCCTCAGTAGATTGTAAGCTCTTAGGGCAGTACTGTGCTGCTATCAGTGTTGTTAGCAAACAAGGGGCTGAGGTGTTCATTTAAATAGTCATTTTCTCTGTTTCTCTCTCTCATCCCTCTCTATCCCATCAGTTCTAAGTTATGGTCCAGTAATGAGAATGGATCAGCCTGGAAGTAGGAACAACTCAGCTCTCCCATGCTCTTTGGGCTGAATGAAGAGAAATCAGTGTCAAGTTTATTACAGATATCTTCTTCATCATCATTGTTATAAGAATACTGTACATTGCTGTTGCACTTTAGAAGAGAGTTGTCCTGTCCCAGACATTCACATGTCCCAGATTTTACCATGTCAGGCCCCTGCTCAAGAAGTGTCAATGATTCCCTATTGCTTTATTTGACATTTAAAATCCTCTACAGTCTGCACCCCACCCCCAACTCTGCATTTCAGTGAAACTGGCCTACTCTCTGGTTCTGCAGACTCAGACCCTGTCTTTGTCTAATGCCTGGATTTCACTCTCTCCTCACGTCTGCCTCTTGGAATCTCTAGCTCTTCTACTAATTTTAGCTCTGGGTTACTTCCTATACAAAGGTTTTTGCCTCATCTACTGGGTTCTGAGAACTCTGCTTTAATCTCTCCCTTCCCCATTACCTTGTCTGTATTTTGCATATACTTATTGCTTATTGATGTAGGTATTGTATGTGGCCTTAAAAAAGTTAACTCCTTGGTCTTTGTTTCTTCCTCACCTAGAATGTGGCTTAGAGCACCCTGAGTGCCTAATAAATACTTGTTTAATAATCATGAAACATTTCTTAAGCACCTCCTACATGCCAGACATCTGACTAAACTTTGGAGATACAAAAAGAGGCTAAAGACAGCCCTGCTCAGCTATCTAATTGTGGAATTGAATTTTATTCATTTCCTTGTGTAATTTGGGCCTTTATCTTGTAGGTGAACAACAGAGTGGTGCACACAGACTTTTACATGGACGAGGATCCTGTCAAAGTGGTGCCTGTCATGGAGTCCACTCTCACCAAAGCTGTGTACTTTTGACGCTTGGTGGAGGCAGAGGTGGAGGAGGTGGAAGATTTTCAGTACAGAATAATTTGTTTATGCATTAGCACTGTGCTTTACACTGTATCAAATACTGGCTCTTATGTGTGTTGGATGTAATGTGTTGTGAAGGTTTCATCAGAAACTGCAGCACAAAGCAGTCAGTCTTATATCCTGACACTCTGGACAATCCCTGCACTTGTCATTACTAAGTGAACTGAAGCAGGTGCTGCACTCTGTTCCTGCCACGCTGACCTGGTTCTGTTCCCTGCTAAATGCTCACAAGCCTCAAAGACCCTGCAAAGTTAGAGACTGTTCCCACAGGACCCAAGAACTCCTCTGTTGTGCTAAAGACACCCGTACATGTCACCCTGCTGTGGGAACTTACTCAAGACCTAAGAATGATTGTGTTGGGTCCTGTCTTTTTGTGGGTTTCATGCTTAATAACCCTCCCCCTGCCACAAATCACAAGCTCTCTTCAGTAGGACGTTGATTTGCAAACCTGTTTTCCTCACTCTGAAAATAAACTTTTGTTTGATTCCTGACTCTTCTGTCTCTACCTGCTTCATTTGGCTCCAGCCACCCACAGGTTAGAGATCTGTTCCTCTACCTTTGACAAAGCTTTGGTCCCTCAGTCATTTCATATTCTACAAGCCACAGAGCTACAGGGAAGGGCAAAGACAGTCCCTGAAGTCAAGGAACCGACAGTCTAATGGGTAGGACAAGGAAATGACTATGTTTGTAAAGAAATGTGTATGTGTATATCCATATGTGTATATGTATATATGTATACATACACACATATTTTGAAACACATGCATATATATCCACACAGGGAATTTCAGGTATGGAACCTTAAAACTGCACCAATACTTTTGGGATACCCTGCTCTGTGTGTGTGTGTGTGTGTGTGTGTGTGTGTAGACCCACACATATGTGGGTAATGGAGGATGAGGAGACAGAATGAAGGGGAGGGAGGGAGGAGTGAAGGAGAGAGGGAGAAAGGAAAAGGTGAGAAAGGGAGGGAAGGAGAGAGAGGGAAAGACTAGAGGAGAAGGTAAATGGAATGTAATCTTAGAGGAAGAGCACTAATGAGGGGGTGAGAAAGCCTAATAGGTAACATTGATATGGCACTTTGTTGGACAGTGAGGTGGAGTAGTGAATAGAGCACCAGGCCTGGAGTCAGAAAGATCTGAGTTCCCATCTGCCCTCAGATACTTCCTAGCTGTGTGATCATGGGCAAGTCACTTAAAAAAAAAAAAACAAATCTGTGTTTGCCTCAGTTTCCTCATCTGTAAAATGGGTATACTAGTGGCACCTACCTTCCAGGGTTGATGGAAGGCTCAAATGAGATGTTTGTAAAGAGCTTAGCACAGTGCCTGGCACATAGTAAAAACTATGTAAATCGTAGCTTTTGCAATGGTTTGCAAAGCCTTTTCGATACAGCAGCTCATTTCATCTTTACAGCCAGCATGTGAGTTAGGTGCTATTACCATATCTGGATTTTAGGAATGAGAAAACTCGCTAACCAATGTGATGAGGCTCTCCAGGGCCACAGATCTATTGAGCATCCGGGCAAATGGAGAAAGACACGTTCTGAGAGTTAAAATATTATGCAGAAATTCTAACCAGGACTATTCTATAGTGGTAGTGATTGGGGAGACTGTACCAGAAAGGAAGGAAGCAATATGAGATTGAGAGGATTTAGTGACCAGTTGGATATGGAGGTAGGAAAGGACACGATGATGAAGATGATGATGATGATGGCAGTCAGCTCTCAAATCTCCCTTCATGGTTTCAGGCAGCTCTTCTGGAGCTGTGATTTTGTTAACGTGGCGGCTTCTTCCACCAATGCAGATCTCCATCCCTCCTTTGCTAGACAGCTTCATGAGTTACTGTGACTGGAAATCCTTGAGGGAGGAGCCTCTCCAAAGCTGGCTAGGCTGCTTCTCAGGCAGAAGTTATATGGTCAATTCCTGGGTACATGAGTAGCCAGCATGGTAGGACTTAGCTGAATTTCCATAAAGTTCCCCATCCCATGCTTACCTTCAGAGCTTGATATGAGGTATGGAACAACCATACTGGTATGTGCCTACTTTGTGCAGCACTGGGGATACAGAGGCAAAGTAGGCCTGCCCTCCATTTGCTCACATTCTTTTTTGTTTTATGCTTTTTGTGAGGCAGTTGGGCTTAAGTGACTTCCAAGGTCACACAGCTAGAATGTCTGAGGCTGGATTTGAACTCAGGTCTTCCTGACTCCAAGGCCAGTGCTGTATCAACTGTGCCACCTAGCTGCCCCTATGTTGCTCACATCCCTCTGGAAAACTTTACAATCTAAATAATAACAATAGTTTTAAGAATTATAGTATTTTAATAACTTATAATAGTTTTAATAGAAGTAACAACAATTACGTGGGGCTTTGTGATTCTGGAGCAGGCTTTCTATGATATCTCCTGCAACATGACTCTTGAAACAGCTTTGGGCGGTGGTAGTACAAGTGTCATCAGACACATTTAACAGAGGAGAGGGAGTGTGGAGCTGTGGATAGGGAGCCTGCTTGTTCTTAATCTCTTCTGCCTTCTCCCTAGCCCTGTGCTCCTACCTGGAGCCTTTTTAAATTCTTTTCAGTTGAGCAGCACTTGAGTCTCAGAAGAAATCTGGTTGACAAATTTAACATCTCTCTCCCTCCTCCCAGCTGGTCCAAGATTAGCCATCACTGTCATCTCCCCCAGCCCTTGGCTGCCGTTGGAGACTGTCCCAGTATCTGATGGCCTCTGCACACCCTCAGCATGTAACACTTCCCCCTCCCCACAACCTCTCTTGCCAGGGAGGGAATGTAATGTTATTATACTCATTTGCTGTGCACATCTACCCCGCTGCACTATTATCTGGAATGTGAAATTTGGGGATGTTAATTTTACACTGAGTCAGAGGTTTAGTGACACTGTTCAAAAATGGATTGATTAGCCCCAGGAAAGAAGAAGCCATTGTAAAGCAGGACAAGACATGGCTAGAGTGGGGGAAATTAGGAAGGAATTAAGAGATTCTGTCAAGAAACAGGACAGGTTCAGAAGGGTTCAGGTCATTCCAGAGGTAGCTTGTGGAGTCCTGTGGCCAAAAAGATAAGGGAAAGAAATAGTGAAAGAGTTGGGGGAAGGGTGGCTTGGGAGAGATCTATTGGGTTGGGACCCAGTGACTTCACCTTTATTGGTGTCACAGATCTCTTAGGTCGGCTGCTGAGACCCATGGGCTCCTCCTCAGAATCATGTTTTTAAATGCATGAAAAAAACATGTAGGATTACAAAGGAAACCAATTCTCAAAATACAGTTATCAAAAAAAAATGCTTAAAATACTTAGGCCCCAGGATGTCTGCTCTAGAAAGCAGACTTGACTTGGTATCAAGGGACTTACCTGAAGGTAGGCAGAAAATGTCAGCTCTCTCTTCGTTCATACTTCAGACTCAGTCTTGAGGGAATAAAACCTAACCACGATTTTCATGGAACAGGTAGATACTGAAAAAAAATCAGGCTTGGCCATTAGCCTGTGACAAGATGGATTTGGAGAATAAATGTGCATCTGTAATAGACCTAATTGTCTATTAAGTTTTAAGACCAATTTAGTATAATTTGTTAAGCATGCAACTTAGCAGATAGAAAGACAGAATAAAATAATTCCTCCCCTCTGGGAGCTTACATTCTACTAGGGAAATACAGCATTTATGTAGAAAAGTAGTATCGTGGAGCAGATGTGAGAGAAGTCAGGAAGCTGCTTGAGCTCTTCCCAGTTTCCCTAGGAAACAATGTTAAATCAAACCCCAAAAGGGATTCTGGAGGGACAGAACCCACAAAAGGATGGAGTGAAACAATTTTCCAGCTGAAGCTAATTTAGAAGGATTTCAGGAAAGATCTGTCTCACTTGGGTAAAAGGGAAGTGCAGCCCAGCACAGCCAGTGTCTGGGAGCCAGCAGGAGGCTCTGAGCCACAGCAGAGATCAGCAAGCAAGGCCCCTTGTTCCTGGCTCAGCAGGCCAGTGGCACAGCAGGCCAGCTGTCAGGCCTGCAGCCCCAGAACCCAGCCTACAACCCAGTGCAGCAAGCAAACCACCTGCACCTGAGGCCCCAGAGCACAAAGCCAGTGACCAGGCCCCAGGTTCCCAGCACTAGAAGCTTGGGACAGTGCCCCCTGTGCTCCAGGAGCAGAACTCAATGTGAAAAGCTAGAAAACAGACTTCTGTGAAGTCTCAAATTCCCTTTTTGCAATTGCACCCTTTGCACCAAATTCTTCCCCCTGGGGCCAACCCTAAACATAGGAATCGCCTGGCCCTTGACAGCTTTTTAGATGTGCCTTCTCCCTGACCATGCCCAATGTCTCCGAAGCATTCCTGATCCCAAAGTTCCTATGGCCTGAACTTGAAACTCCTTCACCATCCTCATTGCCTTCCTGCACACTCCTGTTTATCAATTTCCTTTCTGAAATGTGCCTCCCAGAGCTGACCATGATACTCCAGAGCAGCCTGACCAAGAGGAGTTAATGGGAATCTCAAATTATCCCTCCAAGCTCTGCCTCTCCTAGGGCACTGTGTTAGTTACCTTCCTTGACTGCTCAACACAGTGCTGGCTCATAAGGAGCTTCTGACAGCAGAACCTTCTCCCTTGGCTGCTATCATCAATGCCAGGCCTTTGTATGAAATAGGCTTCGTTAGGTAGATGAAACAGGAGTAAAGTTCCTGATAAATAAATTCCCGGACAGGTTGTGGATGTTTGGAGATGACACATCCTCATTATAATAATGATAACACAGGTCTTTTAATATCTACTTATTCAGTCACATAGGAAAGGGCTGGTGGGTTGTTTCTGTCATTGATTCTCTTCTCTCTCTCATATTCCTTACCCACATCTGTAGCATTTTTTTCCTACTTAGAGATTTAGGATGCTTGCACAGGCTGCCCTCAGTATGTGTGCCCTAATCCTCTCCATCCCAGAAGATTCACCTCTGGACATGAATACACCCTAAGTTTCAAGGAGTTCATCACCTAGGGCAACCCAGCTTAAAAAAGGCTTCCATTATCTCATCTGATCCTGAAAAGAACCTCTTAGGTAGGCAGTGCAAGAATGATCCCTTTTAAGAATCATCAAAGCTGAGGTCACTCAGGTCTTTCTCATTCCAAGCCTGGAGCTGTCTGCCCTGGGCCCCTCTACTGCCCCAAACCAACCTTGTTGGAAAACAGTTTGCCTTTCACTGTGCCTATTTCTACCTTCCAGTCACCTACACTCAAATCCTCAGCCATCCTTGGCTTTTCTATATTTTCTGTCTCATTTGATCAGTCATTAACTCCTGTCTCTCATTTCTCACATCAATCCTTTCCTTTCCTTAAAGAGTATGGTGCCATATGGTTAGAAAGAGTGATGGACACGAAGTCAGGAGGAAGGCCTGAATTTGACTCCTATCTCCTAGATCATCTGTAAAATGGAAACAGTAACAGCTATAGTACTTATAGCATAGGGTTGTCAGAGTCAAAGGAAGGTAACGGAAGTAATGCACTTTACCAGTTTTAAGGGAGGATGTGATTGAAGATATTCCCCCAGATCTCACTGTAGTGTGGCCCCTTCCCATGGTGCACCTGGATGATCCCAATGGCCTTACGTCCTGGTCTGCCTTCCAGTCACTGGCCCTGTGTTCGACCTTTGGAAAGTACCCCTGTTATGTCATACCCCTCAAGGGAGTTTGCAGCCCAAGGATCAGAGGTTCTGAACCAGGAGAGAGTTCAGTCCAACTCCCCCTATCCCCTTTACATAAGATAAAACCACGGCTCTGAAAGAATAACTTGACCAAAATCACATGATCAGTGAGCAACAAAGCCAGGATTTGTACTCAGATCTTGACTCTAAATCCAGTGCTCTTTCTATTACATCACATTTAAGGCATTAAGAGGAAAGCACATTGGTCAGGGCTTAGGGGTCCTGGGCTCTAGTCCCAACTTTCTGGCCACTTGTCCTTGTTAAAATAACTCTCTGTTTATAAAGAGAAGAGACTGGACTAGGTGATCTGAAAAGTCCCTTCCATCTCTAAGATTCTATAATTCTACAATTGTATTCTATAGTCTGAAATCTGGTCTCACTCTGCCTAGCACATTTCATCTGATTTACTCCCGTTCTCATTGGGAACCTCTCCTTCCAGCCAGACTGGTCTCATCCTCACACCATGCCCCCTCTAAGCTTAGACTCAGTCTCCACTCCCCACCCCAGCTATCCAGCACCAGGCCAGCCTTCAGTGGCCCACTTCTTCAGCCAACTCCTTCCAACCCAACCCAGGTATCTCTTCCTTCTCATATTCCTCCTGTACAAATCATTTTGGCCCTTAATCATGCTCATTGTCTCAGATCACCTGTTCCACCTTTGTGCCTGGTTTCCCTGAGGAGATGTTAAACTTCTTGAGGGCAGGAAAATGGATGCATTTCTTTTGTAATAACCTCGATTCCTGTTCTTATGCTCCTCAATTCTGAGCCCATTGTGGATTGGTAATACAGCCTTGTTGTTATAGAAGATCCCTCTATTGGTAAGGGCATGTGGCCAGGTGGATAGATAGACAAAATACTTATTTAGTACTTACTGTGTGCCAGGCACTGTGATAAGTGTCCAGGATATTAGTAGAAGCAAAGAAAAAAAAATGAAGACAATCCCTACCTTCAAAGAGCTTCCATCCTAATGGAGTTGGGGAAGAGGAAAGACAATCCATACCAAGGGGCTGGAAGGGAGAAAATTGTGGAGAACAAGGAATGGGATTGGGAATGGCCTGGTGGTCAAGGCCAGGACTTCATCAGTCAGAAGAGAGGGCTGTCACTAGGGGGAGAAGGCTTCTAGGGAAAGGAAAGGAGAAATGATTAGCAGATGCATCAGCAATATTTTGCCTCTTTGGAGAGTTCACTCTGGATCTAGGAGTCAGGCAACAGGTAAAGGGCTGAGCTGCTACCACCCATCTTGCCATGTTTTTCCTCTCCCCTAATAATCCAGGCTCTAGCCAGAATTAGACTCCTTCTCAACTACATGATTCTGCTCCCTTTCTGCTTTCCAAACTGAGGCTAGCTGGGAGTCCCAGTGTATCCTTCACCTTCCAGCTCAGATTTAATTGCTAATTTAATTTAACTGTTTCTATTTCTGACAGCATTGTACGTTGTTGTACGTTGTGTAGGAAGACAATTCATGAAGAACATGGCTATGATTGGAAGGAACGTTATGTTTGGAAGCACACCAATATTTGGATGAAGGACGGGTAATCTCAAGGGATAGTCTGTTATTAAGACATCTAGGAATATGAAACATAACCTTAATTTCTCATTCAGCTGCTTCTATCCATGGAATGTGGAGGGCTAATGGGATGGGCAGTGCAAGGATGAGGGGTACTTGGGGGCCCAATAATACCAGTCAGAATTTGATGTTATGCAAAGAGAGTTTTTTAAACATCTGGTTTTGCCCTCCCAAATGCCCTAAGGGAGAGGGGGCTGGTTAAAAAGGGAAAGGGCCATGTCTATGCAGTCAGGAAACCGTGAGTAGAGTACTGTTTCTGGGACCATAGATTTCGTGTTAAAAGGTACTATAGTCCAGCCCATTCATTTTACAGATGGGGAAACTGAGGATAAGGAAGTTCAAGTAACTTTGCCCTAGGCATGGGTCAGGAGCCTGCAGCCTTATGGTCACATGTGGCCTTCTAGGCCCTTAAGTGTGGCCTTTTGACTGAATCCAAATTTTACAGAGCAACTTTTTTTTAAAAATAAAATCCTTTTAATTAAGTGATTTGTTCTGTAAAGTTTGGATTCAGTCAAATGGCCACACTTAAGGCCCTAGAAGGCCACATGTGACCGTAAGACTGCAGGTTCCCCACCCCTGGTCCAAGGCCTCCAAGGTAACATATGACATAGCTTAGATTTAAACACGAATCCTCTGATTCCAGAGCTGATGATCTTTCCCAGGTGCTCCCCTGGCTCCCTCAAGGAGATCACAAAAAGTGGATAATAACCCCCCACTACCGGCATCAGAGGGTTATAGTGAGGAAAGTGCTCTGTAAGCCATTATTTCAAGGGTCTATAATTCCCTCCCACTTTATAATCCCTCTTCTCTCACAGATCACAGCCCCCTTGAAAGGTTTTTGGGAGGTATTGTGGCCAGAAAGTCCATCACCTGGCAGCCAACCTGCATATGAGCCTCTGCAAACTTAATCCTGTCCTCATCAAATCGGCATCTTACAGCCCCATCTCCCTGCCCATACTCAGGGCCTTTCTGAGTGGGTAGAACCTTCCACAGCCTATATCCCACTAGAATAGAAACTCAAGAACCTAGGTGGGGACCTCATTGAATGGTGCAGGCAGGAACAACAGGTAATCACTTGCTAACTGTCCACAGAAAAAGGATCTGACTCAGATTGATGAAAGATGAGGTTGAACAGGTAGGGAGTACCCGTATTATAGAAGGCCTTCGAAGCCAGATTGGGGAGTTTAGACTCTATTCTATGAGCCATGGGATGGTTATTAGGGATCACAGAATAGTCCTACCCTCACATTTTTTTAAACCAATTTTGTAGACGAAACCCAAAGAGATTAAATGACTTGCCCTGGGTCAAACCGGGTTTTTTTTTTGGGGGGGGACAGAAAGCAATCAGGGTTAAGTGACTTATCCAGGGTCACATAGCCAGTAAGTGTCTCAGGTCTGATTTGAACTGAGGTCCTCTTGACTGGAAGGCAGGTGCTTACATCCACTGGGCTGAGTAGCTGTCCCTTCAGGCATTTTTTTCTTTTTTTGGCTAGACAATGGGATTAAGTGACTTGCCCAGGATCACATAGCTAGGAAGTGTGAAGTGTCTGAGGCCAAATTTGAACTCAGGTGCTTCTGACACCAAGGCTGGAGCTCCATCTTCTGTGCCACTTACCAGCCCATAGGCATTCTTTTGAACTGAGAATTCAAACCTAGGATCCTTTCCAAATTCCTGAAAGTGACCATCCCAGAGGGTAAGGGATCTGAGATGTCATCTCATAAGTCTGGATCTCCTTTGCACAGAGCACCCCTTGATGATGCTGGTGAGCACCAGTTCCCTGTTTTCTGCCTCACTTCATGATATTTGTTCATTTCCTCTGCCACATCATTGATTTTGGAATTGTCACCTTGTGTTGTGAGTTCTTCCACAATGCAATTTCTTTTCCAATTAAAAAAATGGGAGGCGTTTCAGAGAGATGGTTGTTTGGGACAACTCTGATGATGTAAGACGCTGAAGATGTCAGTAAAAATTTATTTTTCAAAATGCTCTGTGACCACAAGGGTAAAGCAAGCTGAGAAAAATCACGGCAAGTGAGTAGTTAGGATTTGAAGAGTGGGTAAAATTGGGATATTCTGAGGCATCGGGGAATTACTGAACGGCCCGCTCAGTGACAGAGATTCATTCTGCAGCTTTGTCTCAAACCCTCAGTGCAATAAAGGGTTAGAAACACTGGACTTTAGAATGAGAGACAGCGGGGTGGGTTTAGAGGAGGAGAGTGGAGGGGGAGAGAGGAGGTAGGGAAGGAAAAGGGATGGAAAGATGAAGAAGGGGAGAGAGGAGAGGAGAGGAAAGGGAGAGAAGAATGGAGGAGACAGGAGTGGAAGAGGAGAGAGGAGAGGATGGGGAGAAAAGAGGAGAAAGAGAAGGAGGCGAGCAGGGAGGGGAGGGAGAGAGATGGAGACAGAGACACAGACAGAGACAGACAGAGAGCCAGACCCGCATGGGAAGCAGGGGCGCAGGACAGAAGGCTAGACCCTCCCAGGAAAGCAGAGGCCAGAAGGAAAAGGACTCCTCGCAGCCCATCCCCACCTCGGGGCGGGGTCCGCGCGGGCGCGCTCCTCCTCCCCGCCCCCGGACCGCCACGCCTGGGTCTTGGTGGGGCTAGCGAGAGCGGTTCCCGAGTCTGCGGACATCTGTTTTCACTTTCGCCTTCGCCGCCCCCTAGCTCGGGCTGTGTCCCCTCCCCACCCCGCAGCCTTCCCCCACAGCCCCCGGCGCTCCCTCCGCGGCCATGGAGGCGCTCAGAGCCCGGGTGGTGAGCACGCTGGACCGCCTGAGCCCACCCGAGCTGGAAGAGTTCAAGTTTTACCTGAGGAGCTCCGGGAAGAAGCCTAGGATCCCGATGGAGGACCTGGACACGGCCCCCACGACCTCGGCTCTGGCCGATCTGCTGGTCAAGCGCTACGTCGTGTCCGGGACCCCCAGGGTCTTGGTCCGGGTGTTCCAGCGGATGCGCCGGAACGACCTGGTAGCCGAGTGGGGTAAGGTGGGGTGCAAGCTCGGGGCTCCCCTCCTGGGGGGCGTGGGCGGGGGCGGGGGCGGGGGCGGGTCCCGCCCTCTGGGTTCATCTCTGGGTTTATCTCGCGCCGAAGCCCTCCTACTCCCACCTCCACTCCCCACCCCCTGAAGAATCATCAGCTTTGACCGTCCCTAAGCTCTTCAGATCATCTCATGGGTGCGTCCCACGAGATCCCTGGTAAGCTAAGCTACTGCTCCAGGTATTCTTAGCTCCGTTTTACAGAGGAACAAACCGAGGCTTAGAGGGTAAGTGACTTCCCTATGTTTGGTCACCCGGCTAGTGAGCTACCAAGCAACGTAATTTGCACAGGTAGTGAGAGTCAGATGCAGTGCTGGATGCTAGAGCTTTACATGTCCCCCATCACCTTGCTGCCCCCCACCTGTCACCCAGGTGGAAAAGATGGAGAGAGTTTAAAAAGATCAGGGGCCCAGATGGGCGTTTGGATCTTCAGTTGAAAAGATGAGGACTTGAAATAACCAGGAGATAAACAGGAAGCCAGAATGGGAAACTGCTATTTATTATACAGAGTACTAGACTTGTCCAAGGTCACTTAGCTAATAAATGGGGCCTTCTGACTTCTAAACCAGGGCCCTTTTTAGAATACCATGACTCCCAAGTGCTGGGCCCCAAAACATCAATAGATTGAAGATTCATTTTGATAACTCTATAAGAGATTATTCAGGGACATCCCCCCCCCTTTCCATTCCAAACCAACAGGTATTTAGTGAGATTCCTTTTGTTGAGCTACATGCTAGGCAGGGTGCTAGATACCCAAAGGACTTTATAATCTATCTGATCCTTGGAGTTTATCCCTAATCTTTTGAGATCATTAGCATGAAAGATCTCCAACAATATTTACAGTGCTGGTGAGACAGGTCAAGTGTGTGGCATATATTACATGCATTTGGCATGTAATATGAATTCCAGCACTGCATATTGTTGTTTGTATGTTGTGTCCCTGTTAGAATGGGAGCTTGTTGAGGGCAGGCAGGGATTCTGTTTTTGCCTTCCTTTATGTCTTGGGTGCTTAGCACAGGGCTTGGCACTAGGGAAGGGCTTCCTGCTTGCTGACCATAAGGAAGGACTTTGACAAAATAAGTGGTCCCTGCCAGCTTGCTTCATTCATTCAGTATGCACTTACTATATGCTAGGTGCTGGGGATACAAAGCTAAAACCAATTTAGCTCTTGCCTTTCTAGGAGTTTACGTTCTAGGGAAAACAACATATACACAGAAAATTAAATAAAATATATACAGAGTCATTTCTGAGGTGACACTGGCAACTGGGAGATCAGGATAGGGAGGGGTGGTGTTATTCAGGGACTTTTCCCTCCTTCTCCCTCACTTACAGAGCAATAAATGAGATTCACTTTGGTCAGCTAAGCAAGGCAGGGATTCTGTTAAGTAGAAGGGCTCCATAGGCCTGGGGAGAAAGCCTGTGCAAAGACCCAGAGAGGAGATGGAATCACATATAAAGGCCAAGCAGGCAAGAATGGCTGTAGCAGAGTAGGACGTGCTAAAGGGGTTATTGTCTTCATTTTATATGGGAAGAAACTGAGTCTCAGGGGAAGGGACTTGCGTGTGATCATCCAGCTAATAACTTCACTGGTGGGATTGAAGTGAGTTTGTCCTGACTCCAAGTCCAATAGTCTAGACAATGTACCATGCCACCACTTGGGTAAGCATTTGGGTTGGGCTTCAAAAGATAGAAACCGAGTAGAAGAGGAGCAGGTGGGAAGATGTCTCAGGTTTAGGTAACAGCATGAACAAAAGCATGGAGGTGGTAGAGTGTAGCAGGGTTTGCAGAGAATGGCCCAATGAGTGTGTGATGCAGGGTCCAACCCCAGAGCCAGGAGATGGAGCTGGAAAGGGGCCAGATTGTGGAAGAGGATTGTGTCTCAAAACTCAGATTAGTGTTGGTGGACTCTGTTTTTGAAGGGGTTTCCCTTTTGGAGTTATCAACAGGTCTGGGCAGAAACATTTTGTTTGAGGACATGCTGCTGAGCTGTCTGAGCAAGGTCAGTCAGGGTTGCAGGGTCTAAGGGAGACTGTTTCAGGGACCTGTCATTAGCCCTCAGGACTGTGGGATCCTGGAGTCCCAGCTTGATGAAAGAAGTCAGAGGAGCTTTGTGCCCACATTCAGCAGCCGTTGTGTTCAAAGCACTTCCTCATTTACAAAGGGCTTTTCTCACAGCAACCCCGATGATACAAATATTGTCATTTCCATTTGACCCCTGAGCATCTCAGGGTTCAAGTCACTAGCCCAGGGTCAATAATGCTAAGTAGCAGAACCTGCTCCCTTGGTGGGGATTTGTTACATTGTCAGTACAAATGTTTACACTTCAAATGGGGACTTCATTTATGGTTTGTTGGTTGTCTAGAGTTAAGAAAGTGATGGAGAACATATCAGTAATTCTGATTATATAGAAGTTATATAGGAGTGCAGGGTATAATCATCCCACCCACTCTATACCACCTCCCCAAGCTGGTTCATATTTCCCAGTATGCCACTTAAATTCAGATCTTTTAATTCCAAACATGCCCTTTCCACAGCTGACTTTCTCAGGTTGGAGATGCAGCAGTATAAGTAGACTTAGTAAACTCAACTTCATCAGAATACTTGTGGGAGAGGAGCCAATCCTCATTCTGCTTGGTCCCAGGGGGCAAACAAGACTATCGGTGGGGTGGGGGGGAGGGTCCCAAAAGGAAAAGTTAGGCTTGATGTAAGGGGAAATTTCCTAGCAATTAGAGCTGTCCAGAAGTGTCATGAATGTCCTCAATGAGGCTTCTCCTCACTGG
The DNA here is from genome assembly GCF_003287225.1 of Phascolarctos cinereus. NCBI lineage: Eukaryota > Metazoa > Chordata > Mammalia > Diprotodontia > Phascolarctidae > Phascolarctos > Phascolarctos cinereus. The sequence goes on along the minus strand of NW_027555636.1, from coordinate 51,121 downwards.
GGGGGCAGTATGTGTGTGTGTGGGGGCAGCATCTTCAGTGGGAGAGTAGCCTCCTATGAGTGATATTGTAGAAGGAGATTCTTACTCAGGTTAGGATTGTAGTAGAGAGCTTTTTAGCTGCTGTAGGCTAAGTGCCTGGTGGGCATATGAGAAAAGAGTCAAGTGAATATTAGGCTCAGAGCTTTAACGCTAAATCAAACTAGGACTACAGAGGAGTAGAAAACCTCTTAACAGGAACCTTATTTTCCCTTTTCCCTCCTGATTTATGCCTTTAATTTTCCCCCCACCCCACTTTTCTAGGGAGGGGGTGATCCCTGTAGACTCTGTAACAAGAAACATTTCCCATCTTGAGGAACTGTAATCAGTATGTGTCATGGCAGCACAGACAGTTATGGGTGAGCCCAGCTGGATTGTGTTTCCAACCTCCAGTTCTCCCTCCTCATCTCTACCTCCTGGCTTCCTTTAAGTGTCAGCTCAAGTCTCCTCTTCTACAAGAAGCCCCTGCCTATCCCCCTTAATCCTAGTGCTTTCTCTTTGATCAGAGCTTTAATGTAGCCTGATTTGTTCCCAGCTGTTTGCATGTTGCCTCCTGTATTAGATGTGAGCTCCTTGAAGGCAGGGATTGTCTTTTACCTACCTTTCTTTGTATCCTCAGAGCTTCCCCCTGCCTGGCACATAGTAGCCTCTTAGGAGATGTCTGTGGTATGTCCAGTTCAGAAGCAATTGGTGATATGGGACTGGAGGTGAGGAGAGAGGCCAGGGCCATATATGTAGGTCTGGGAGTCATCTGCACCAGTCCCATGATTAAATCCATAGAGGCTAATGAAGTTACCAAATGAGAGAATAGTAGCTGGGCCAGTCTACCAATTGCAGAGGGAGAGCAGAGAAGCTCCTCCAGGACAGAGCCTTGGGGTATCCCAACTTTAAGGAAACATGAATATAGATGATGGTGAAGCAAAGGATGCTGAGAAAGAGCAGCCAGAGAGAGGAGAACCAAGACAGGCAGCTAGTGACACAGTAGATAGAGCCTTGAGCCTGGAGTTCAAATCCAGCTTGAGACACTTACTAGTTGTGTGACCCTGGGGAAGTTATTTAACCTGTTTTACCTCAATTTTGTCAACTGAAAGATGGGGATAAAATAGCAGCTCCCTTGCCAGGTTTTTTGAGAGGATCGAGGAGTAATATTTGTAAAAAGTGCCTAGCATACAGTAGTCACTATATAAATACTTTTTCCTTTTCTCCAGTACAAAACATCATGTTGGACATACTACGTTGGTGTGGATGGATTCTTCGCAATTCCCAGCATCAGATATTGCAGAGAGATAAAAAAGGTAAGGATTGAGAAAATGCCATCCTATTTGGCAATGAAGAGGTCACTGGCAAATCTGTAGAGAACAGTTTTTGTTGAATGATGAGGCCCAAAGCCAGATTACAAGGGGTTGAAGAGTTAGTGAGAGAGGAGAGAAAGTAGAGAGGATGATTGAAGACAACTGTGTGGCTGAAAAAAAAAAGGAAAGAGAGAGAGAGAGAGAAAGAGAGAGAGAGAGAGAGAATGAGAGCACAATAGGTAGCAGGGAAGGTGGAGATCTGTGGAAGGTGGGGCCTATTTATAGACTATAGGGAAGGAACCCACAGATAGGAAGAGGTTAGAGGACAGAGGAGGATTAATGATTGTAGGAGAACATTGGAGGGAATGGAGTTAAGGAAATGTGGTGAGAGATAGAGAAAGAAGATGTGGGAAAGCAATAAATAAATAACCCTATTCTTTGTTCTTTTTTGGTGGTCCATTTTCCCCGAAAATACTGAGCGTTTTGACAATGACTTTGAAGAGACAGTATGAAAATGATGGCCCTAAAATGGTAACTTTTTATCTAAGCCTTGATAATGTAACTAACGACCACATGGCTTCTCATTCAGGCAACTGGCTCCTTCCTGTAGGTGTAAAAAGGGAGATTTGTATGTTGTTTCACTCCCTTGTTCTAAAAAACTCCACTATCTGTTTATTCCCTTTGAGATAACATAGACTTCCCTGTTTGGCATTTGGAGCCCTTTGAAATCTGCCTCCGATCTAACTCTTCAAACTGATTTCATGTCCCACCCCTTCATACATTCTCTAGTTAAGTCAATTCCGCTGCTAGATGTTCTACAGAATCAGCAGAATTCCACCAGACTGTCTCCCATTCCTGGAGTACTCTCTCTCTTCACCTGCACCTCAAGGAATCCCTGGATTTCATTCAAAACTCAGCTTAGCTGCCACCTTGTACCTAAGGCCACCCCCTTCACCCCAGTGGTTGGAGCTCTCCAGTATAACGTAAACTCCATGGGTGGCAAAGACTGTGATGTTTTGGTCTTTGTATGTACAGTGTCAGCACAGTGCCTAATGTAGAATAAGGACTTAATAAATGCTTGTTCAATCCATTTATCTCATTAGCTACTTAAACTGGGAGAGGGAGGAAGAACAGTTAGTATTCCCATTCCTCCTGCAGGCAGCTAGGTGGTGCCTAGGACAGAATGCTGGACCTGAAGACCCAAGGAAGACCAGAGTTCAAATCCATTCTTAAACACTTGCTAGCTACATGACCCTTGGGCATTCAAATCTGTCTATGCCTCAGGCCTTTCATGTGTAAAATGATGATAATAACACCTACCTTTCTGAGTTTTTGCAATGATCAAATAAGATGGCCTCTTTAAGTACTGTGCAAATCTTACAATGCTATATAAGTATTAGATGTCAACATTCCTGTACCCCTTTTATAGCTGAGAAAACAGGTTGAGAAGTTACCTGATTTGATCAAGGACGCAGTTAGGAAGTGCTAGACCCCAGAGCTAAACCCAGTTCTGTTGAATCCAAATCCTGTGGTCTTTCTGTTTTCCTAGAACCACCCTCATTTCTACCTTTACCTTCTTTGTCCCCTCATTACTACTTTGTTATCTCCCCCATGTGGAAGCAAGGCAGCCACATCCCACCAGAGCTCCTAGGAAAGGGGAAGGATTGGGGAATCCCTGCTGCATTGCAGAAAGAGGCTGAGGGAAAACTTAGGGAACAAAATGGAAGACACTGGTGGATCCGAGGCATGGTATCTCTAAAGAGTGTGTCCTCCTCAGTGTCAGTCACCCAGATCATCTTAGAGGCAGTAAAAATGGCTCCCTGCCCCAAGAATCCAAGAGGTGGTGCTAAACCAGCTACTTTATGGTAGGGCAACCAACACCCAGCCCCTAAGACCTAACCAGTTGGGCCATATTTGTCCTCTTAGCAAAGTGCTGAGGGGCTTGCTGGTGCTTTATGGGAGGAAGGGTCTCTCCTGCTCCCCACTCAGCTCCCAAAGATAAAACGTCAAGGAATGCCAGATTGCTGTCTTGTGCCCCTCCAGCTGTTTCTGCATCTCTTCCTTTTGGTGGTGGGAGCCTCTGGACTAACTCCTGGGAGCAGGAAAGAATAGGGCCACACCTGTCCGGGGACTTAAGTGTCATGTTCTCATTGGAATTCTTGGGGCCATAGCTCTGGGTTGGGGAGATTTGGGGGACTTTGTAGTCTATGTGTAATCCACTGAAATCTGTTGAAGTTCCTGACTTGTAGAAAGGATGAGAAGGCTCCAGCCCCTGGGGAATCCATGCTGCTCTCATTCCTGTTCCCTCACAGGGTTACCTGTTCCCCAGATAAACTCAAACCCAAGCCCTGCCTTACCTCAGAGTGGTATGATTTTAACTGGTGGTGTTTTGTATGTGGTAGTGACACCATGCTGCCAGTTTTGTTACAATAGCCCTACTTTGCTGGTTCTAAGTATTTCAGAAGGAGTGATTTGTATTGTTAGAACTACTCTGAAATGGAGATTGTCAGGAACTTATAGATGAAAGAAATCTATTTATACACACATGCACACACACCCCTCCCCCAAAGAGAGATGGTCAGCTTTGAGCTCTCAGATAAACCCCATCCCGGACCCCAGGAGGTTCGCAGGCAGCATATGGGCCAATATGTCTAGGGTGTTATATTTTCTGATACATGGGAATACATTGGGCTCATTAATTTTACTTACAAACAGGAACGCTATAACATGGAAAAACCTCGTAAGGCTTTTGTGATGTGTGTGAAGACAGGCAGACCAGGGGCTAAGCAGGATATGAAGAGAATGAGAAACTGGCTTAAAGCGTGCAAGTTTGAATGTACATCTTGCATCAATCCTGATGAAAAGGTAAGCGTTGAGACAACAGCATTGGTAACTGACTTTTATAGCCTGCTTTCTTTCTGATGAGGTCATCATGAATACATATCTGAGCAGCAAGGTCTTCTTCCTTTCTAAACCCTGATAAAAGAATCTTGGTACTTCTCTCAAGGGACAAGTGTCAGGGAATTAATGAATTCTTCTCCTGTAAAGGAAAGCCTTTTTATGTTTCAAGAGTGTGAATGCTCCATTAGTTGCTTTGAGTCTATGTGTTTTTCAGAGCTGAGTAGGATTTGAGATTCAGTACAAGTCATTGCCCAATTCACAAATGGTCAAGGAAGATGAACAGGCAGTTTTCAGATAAAGAAATTGAAGCTATCTGTACTCCTATGAAAAAATGCTCTAAATCACTATTGATTAGAGAAATGCAAATTAAAACAATTGTGAGTTACGATCTCCCATATATCAGATTGGATAATATGACGGAAAAGGAAAATGATAAATGTTGGAGAAGATGTGGGAAAATTAGAACTCTTATGCTTTGTTGGTGGAGTTGTGAACCGATCCAATCATTCTGGAGAGCAATTTGGAATTATACCCAAAAGGCTGCAAAACTGTGCATACTCATTGATCCAGCAATGCCACTACTAGGTCTGTATTCCAAAGAGCTCATAAAAAAATGGAAATGACCCACATGTAGACAAATATTTATAGCAGCTCTTTTTGTGGTGGTGAAGAATTGGAAACTGAGGGGATGCCCATCAGTTGGGGAAATGGCTGAACAAGTTGTGTTATGTTTATGTAGTGGAATACTGTTGTGCTATCAGAAATGATGAGCCAGGGGGCCACTAGGTGGCCTAGTGGATAGAGCACCAGCCCTGGAGTCAGGACAACTTCAGTTCAAATCCAGCCTCTGACACTTGGCACTTACTAGCTGTGTCACCCTGGACAAGTCACTTAACCCCATCGCCAAGCCAAAAGCAAAGAAACCAAGGAAAAAACAGAAATGATGAGCAGGCTGATTTCAACACCTGGAAAGACTTACAAGAACCGATGCTGAGTGAAGTGAGCAGAAACAGGAGAATATTGTACACAGTAGCAGCCACATTATGTGATGATCAACTATGATAGACTTAGCTCTTGTCAGCAATGCAGGAATCTACGACAATTCCAAAAGGTTTATTTTGGAAAATGCTATCCACATGCACAGAAGAACTGGAGTTTGAATGCAGATGAAAGCATACTATTTTCTTTTTTCTGTGTTTTCTTTCTCGTGCTTTTCCCCTTTTGTTCTTATTCTTCTTCCACAACATGACCAGTATGCAGATATGTTTAATATGATTACACATGTATAAGCTATATCAGATTGCCTACCAATTCGGGAGGAGTCCAGGAAGGAACAAAAAACTGGAACTCAAAGTCTCATAAGTGAATATTCAAACCTATCATTGCACGTAATTGAAACCAAATACTATTAAATGAAAACAAATTTGAGATCTATGGCCAGGTGGACGGGCCCCTACAGCGTCCCCCCTCCTGTCGTCTCTGTCTTGTTTGTTGCCCATGACCCTGGCTGATACCCTTCCTGACTGGGAAAAACAGCCCAGGGATGTCAATGCCCTTGCCCTGGGGGCCATCACTGGTCCCACTCTCCCAACAATGATTAGTATTGGATTTTAGTCCATTCATTCATTCATTCATTCATTCATTTATTCAATTTTATCTTTGTCTACAGAATTTGGAGATTGGATTTCTCACATGTAACTTGAAGATTCAAGATGAAATTTGCATGAGGTGCTCTATGTAATCATATAAAATGATCCCAGAGTCCCACAGTTGTAATAAAAATGAAGTGTTTTACTTTTCCTTCTTAAACTTTCTGTCTTCCTGAGGACCAGGTTTCTTTTCAAAACTGTCTACAAAGGTGATGATGATGATGCCATCTTAGACCTTCACTTCCTTTTAACAGTCAATATTTCATGTTAGAAGCTAAGCAATTAATATCACAACCTGGGTAAAATGGGGGATTTCCTCTTTTTTTTTTTGGTGAGGCATTTGGAGTTAAGTGACTTGCCCAGAGTCACGCAGTTAGTGAGTGTTATGTGTCTCAGGCTGGATTTGAACTCGCGTTGTCCTGATTCCAAGGCCAGTACTCTATTCACTGCGTCACCTCGCTGCCTCTAAAATGAGGGAATTCTGAGAATTACTGTAGATAATACAAATGGTTCTAAGTCCACCCTTTGGATAAATCGGTTTTGCAATGCTATTTGCCACAGGGGTTAATGGAGAAATTACGAGAGTTTCGAGATGGAATAAATAAAAGAAAAGATGATGTGAGCTGCTGCCTTGTTACTCTCATGGCCCATGGAGGAAAAGGCGTTATAAAAACAGTACTGGATGAAAGAATCAACTTATCAGACATCTTTGAAATGTTCAACAATAAAAACTGTCCAGCACTTCAAAAGAAACCAAAAATCTTTATAATCCAGGCTTGTAGAGGAGGTAAGTAGAAGGAAAAAGAACACCTCAGCAGTGGCAGGGAATTCTTAGGCTTCACTGTAAGTATTTTCTTCTTCTCTTTAGGAAATCCTGACTCTGATTTTCATCCCAGAAAGAATTTCCTTTCTCTACTGCTTCTCCTTATCTTACAAGAAGAAATACTCATTAGCTGCCCGTTGACATCCATAAAGATGCCAAATTTTGTATATTTCCAGCCGGAGGGAACCATAATGTTAGCATCCTACAAGTTAGAGTATCTTAGGTCCTTTTAAGCAAGTAGATTCAAGATCTTATTATTTATAAATCCAAGGTTTTGCGGTTTTTCCACTGTGATATTCCCTCTTCTACTTTTTTATGGGTGTTTCCCTGTGGCCCTCTCTTCCTCACTCATTTTGGGATAAGTTTCTGTCATTTCTCAGGGCCCAGTGAAATGCATTTGAATAGAGATTGCATTTGGGTTTGAATCCTCATTTTGTTGCTTAAAATACTCCTAGAAATAACTGGCATTTTAAAGTAGATAATTCAGTTTTTCAACATGCTTTACTTATATTATTCATACTGTTTTCTCAGTGACTTTGGGCAAGTCATGTAACCTCTCTGGGGCTTGGTTTTCTTATTTGTACAATGAGAGAGTGGGCTGGATTATCTCTAAGGTCCTTTCCAGCCATAAATTTATGATGCTGTGATCCTACTAGCCTCTGACATGATGAAATTGTTAATCCTTGGCCTACCAATTCTGAGGAATGTTACTGTTGGTATGTGTGCTGTTTGCTCCTTAGACTGGGATCTGGCTTGCCTAGCTTTTCTGGAGCTATTGGGGCCCATGACTGTGAACTACTCCCTTCAGTGTATATGCAGTGACATGGGCTCACTTATGATAGGTTCATTTGGCATTAACATCAGATTGCTGGAAATTGTTTATCTCACTGGCTGTTCACATCTTCTCCCACAAAAACAGGTCGAAGAGATGGTGGTGTTGTTCAAGCCGATGGTGAACCAATGGAAGAATGATTCAGAGAAAAAGCGACTTCCCACATTCAGTGATTACTTTATCCTCTATCCACCCATGAAGGTAAGGCAGTGAATTTATGCGTTGTCAAGGCATATTGAATGAAAGTGATAATGACTGTTCAAAATCCAGTTCTGATTATTTACGTTTCAGATTTGTAGTAAAACTCTTCTTGTGCATCACCCTGTAAACATAGATCACCAAAAACTAAAATGACTAATTCCATACAATATTTTTTCCTAAGGCAGAATTTGTTCAACCCAGCAGGGTTTTGGCCTTCTGGTCAGCCATTTGCAGTTAGGCAGACTCCCATTGGCTCTATGTTTAACATCTCAATCCCTTATTTAGAGGAAAGCAGAGATAGCATGATTCTAAAATTTTCAGAAGTCACCAAACTGAGAGAGCTAGAAATTTGGATGTCAGAATCATAATCTAGAAAGCTCTCAGCAGGCCAGAATTTTTGTCAAAATGTAGTAAGATGTAATTTAATGAGGATAAATACTAAGTCTTAATTCAAGTGCTCAATTTAAATATAGGGGAGAGATGGCTAGAGAACAATACATTTGAAAAATATCTGGGGGTTGTTAAGGAGCTAGAGGCCAAACATAAATCAGCATTGGGCGATGTGGTAGTAGAAAATGCATTAAGAGAATATGTTCAGAAATTGGCTGATCATCTCACCGTCCTCTGCCAGGCTGAGGCCACCCCTGGAATATTGTATTCAGTGTTGAATACCTCAAAAAGCAGCTGCTTGGTGCCATGGATAGAGTGCCAGGCAAGTCATCTTCCTGAGTTCAAATGTAGCCTCGGAACCTTTTTAGCTATGTGACTCTGGGCAGGTCATGCCACCATGTTTACCTCAGTTTCCTCATCTGTAAGATGAGCTGGAGAAGGAAATGGAAAGTCACTCCACTGTCTTTGCCAAGAAAACCCCAGTAGGGTCTAGATAGTTCTAGAACAATTCAACAACCGCTTTATTTTAGGAAAGACAGATATAAACTGGAACACGTAGGAGTAGGGTGACTAGAATGGTGATGTTGGATGGTGTTTTGGAGATTGTTTGAGAATGTTTGGTTTGGACAAGAGAAGATTAGGAGGGAGGTGATAACTGTTGTCAAGTATCTGAAGGACTACCAGATTTAAGGGTGAGGCCATTTATTTGGCTTGCCCTAAAGTTGAGAAATAGGAAGAGTGGGTGAAAGCTGCAGAGGAGAAGGTATAGGTTTAATGATGGGGAAAATTTCCCCATATTTAGAGCCATTTGCAGAGTAGACTGGTTTGGGAATTGGTTGGAGCAAAGCCCCAATGACCATTGAATTGTTGACCATATTGTAGAGTAGATTGTTGTTCAGAGATGGGTGGGAGTAGATGGTTATGATGTCCTTTGAACCTCTGCAATTCAGATACTGTGCTTGGTCTACTAGACCCTCACTAGGACCAATAGAATAAGGTATAAAGTGCAGAGAGGCATATTTGGGCTTCCTGTCAGTAAAGCCCAACAAATAATTATCGCTGTCCAAAGTGTAATTGGCATCTTGATAGATGGTAAGTGTTCCCTTACTTAAAGTCTTTAGGTCAAAGGAAACTGACCATATCCTTGAGAATGTTGTATGGAACGTTCTTTGCGTCGTGTAGATTCCCTTCTGATTATGAGCAGAATGCTCTAGGGACTGGCCAGCTACTTTACACGGTGTATTGGAGACTGAAAGTTGTAGGTTCTTGAGTAAAGCATCACTGGGAAAACATAGCCTTGGCTTCAGATAATATCTCGTGTCCTTCATATGAGTTTGCTGGGCAGACAGAGGCTTTTCCTGGTTCATGGCCCACTGTAAATTAGTTACTGACCTCATCTGCCATGGATTCTTTATGGGCTGTGCATTTAGACTGCCTAGTTAGTGTACTGGTAGAGTTAAGGGCCCAAGGAAGAGATTTGGGAAGTAGCACAAGTGTAAATACTGGACAGCTTAATCAAAATGTAGACATGTCCTACTGTTGCACCGAATAAAGGGATATCTTGCTTAGTAAGTGTTTTTCTAGATTCCACATGTGTGTGTGTGCATTTTTAGAACACTTTAGTCAAAAATTTAAACAATATTCTCATTTCTCCACTGGTAGATCACATTGCTTTACGCCACCCAGAAGATGGTTCTGTGATGATTCAAGCAATGGATGAAGTCTTTCAGAAACATGGCAAGAAGTTGCATATTGTGGATTTTTTTACTCAAGTGAGTTATCAATAAATGGATTCATGCTCCATGTTCTGCTATTTTTCCTCCACTAGTTAAGAAGCATCTATTTCTTCCTGTCAGCACATTGCCTGGAATTCCCTGGGCAGCATTTGTGCATGTGTGTGTGCATGTAGGCCGGGTGCCTGCACTCTTACCTGCAGTCTTTCTCCTCCTGAGATGATGTCTTCCTTCTTTCTTTGAACTCTTCTCTCATGGTTGTTGCCCTTCCTCAGTAGATTGTAAGCTCTTAGGGCAGACTGTGCTGCTATCAGTGTTGTTAGCAAACAAGGGGCTGAGGTGTTCATTTAAATAGTCATTTTCTCTGTTTCTCTCTCTCATCCCTCTCTATCCCATCAGTTCTAAGTTATGGTCCAGTAATGAGAATGGATCAGCCTGGAAGTAGGAACAACTCAGCTCCCATGCTCTTTGGGCTGAATGAAGAGAAATCAGTGTCAAGTTTATTACAGATATCTTCTTCATCATCATTGTTATAATAATACTGTACATTGCTATTGCACTTTACAAGAGAGTTGTCCTGTCCCAGACATTCACATGTCCCAGATTTACCATGTCAGGCCCCTGCTCAAGAAGTGTTAATGATTCCCTATTGCTTTATTTGACATTTAAAATCCTCTACAGTCTGCACCCCACCCCCAACTCTGCATTTCAGTGAAACTGGCCTACTCTCTGGTTCTGCAGACTCAGACCCTGTCTTTGTCTAATGCCTGGATTTCACTCTCTCCTCACGTCTGCCTCTTGGAATCTCTAGCTCTTCTACTAATTTTAGCTCTGGGTTACTTCCTATACAAAGGTTTTTGCCTCATCTACTGGGTTCTGAGAACTCTGCTTTAATCTCTCCCTTCCCCATTACCTTGTCTGTATTTTGCATATACTTATTGCTTATTGATGTAGGTATTGTATGTGGCCTTAAAAAGTTAACTCCTTGGTCTTTGTTTCTTCCTCACCTAGAATGTGGCTTAGAGCACCCTGAGTGCCTAATAAATACTTGTTTAATAATCATGAAACATTTCTTAAGCACCTCCTACATGCCAGACATCTAACTAAACTTTGGAGATACAAAAAGAGGCTAAAGACAGCCCTGCTCAGCTATCTAATTGTGGAATTGAATTTTATTCATTTCCTTGTGTAATTTGGGCCTTTTATCTTGTAGGTGAACAACAGAGTGGTGCACACAGACTTTTACATGGACGAGGATCCTGTCAAAGTGGTGCCTGTCATGGAGTCCACTCTCACCAAAGCTGTGTACTTTTGACGCTTGGTGGAGGCAGAGGTGGAGGAGGTGGAAGATTTTCAGTACAGAATAATTTGTTTATGCATTAGCACTGTGCTTTACACTGTATCAAATACTGGCTCTTATGTGTGTTGGATGTAATGTGTTGTGAAGGTTTCATCAGAAACTGCAGCACAAAGCAGTCAGTCTTATATCCTGACACTCTGGACAATCCCTGCACTTGTCATTACTAAGTGAACTGAAGCAGGTGCTGCACTCATGTTCCTGCCACGCTGACCCTGGTTCTGTTCCCTGCTAAATGCTCACAAGCCTCAAAGACCCTGCAAAGTTAGAGACTGTTCCCACAGGACCCAAGAACTCCTCTGTTGTGCTAAAGACACCCGTACATGTCACCCTGCTGTGGGAACCGTTTACTCAAGACCTAAGAATGATTGTGTTGGGTCCTGTCTTTTTGTGGGTTTCATGCTTAATAACCCTCCCCCTGCCACAAATCACAAGCTCTCTTCAGTAGGACGTTGATTTGCAAACCTGTTTTCCTCACTCTGAAAATAAACTTTTGTTTGATTCCTGACTCTTCTGTCTCTACCTGCTTCATTTGGCTCCAGCCACCCACAGGTTAGAGATCTGTTCCTCTACCTTTGACAAAGCTTTGGTCCCTCAGTCATTTCATATTCTACAAGCCACAGAGCTACAGGGAAGGGCAAAGACAGTCCCTGAAGTCAAGGAACCGACAGTCTAATGGGTAGGACAAGGAAATGACTATGTTTGTAAGAAATGTGTATGTGTATATCCATATGTGTATATGTATATATGTATACATACACACATATTTTGAAACACATGCATATATATCCACACAGGGAATTTCAGGTATGGAACCTTAAAACTGCACCAATACTTTTGTGATACCCTGCTCGTGTGTGTGTGTGTGTGTGTGTGTGTAGACCCACACATATGTGGGTAATGGAGGATGAGGAGACAGAATGAAGGGGAGGGAGGAGTGAAGGAGAGAGGGAGAAAGGAAAAGGGAGAAAGGGAGGGAAGGAGAGAGAGGGAAAGACTAGAGGAGAAGGTAAATGGAATGTAATCTTAGAGGAAGAGCACTAATGAGGGGTGAGAAAGCCTAATAGGTAACATTGATATGGCACTTTGTTGGACAGTGAGGTGGAGTAGTGAATAGAGCACCAGGCCTGGAGTCAGAAAGATCTAGTTTCCCATCTGCCCTCAGATACTTCCTAGCTGTGTGATCATGGGCAAGTCACTTAAAAAAAAAAAACAAATCTGTGTTTGCCTCAGTTTCCTCATCTGTAAAATGGGTATACTAGTGGCACCTACCTTCCAGGGTTGATGGAAGGCTCAAATGAGATGTTTGTAAAGAGCTTAGCACAGTGCCTGGCACATAGTAAAAACTATGTAAATCGTAGCTTTTGCAATGGTTTGCAAAGCCTTTTCGATACAGCAGCTCATTTCATCTTTACAGCCAGCATGTGAGTTAGGTGCTATTACCATATCTGGATTTTAGGAATGAGAAAACTCGCTAACCAATGTGATGAGGCTCTCCAGGGCCACAGAGTTATTGAGCATCCGGGCAAATGGAGAAAGACACGTTCTGAGAGTTAAAATATTATGCAGAAATTCTAACCAGGACTATTCTATAGTGGTAGTGATTGGGGAGACTGTACCAGAAAGGAAGGAAGCAATATGAGATTGAGAGGATTTAGTGACCAGTTGGATATGGAGGTAGGAAAGGACACGATGATGAAGATGATGATGATGATGGCAGTCAGCTCTCAAATCTCCCTTCATGGTTTCAGGCAGCTCTTCTGGAGCTGTGATTTTGTTAACGTGGCGGCTTCTTCCACCAATGCAGATCTCCATCCCTCCTTTGCTAGACAGCTTCATGAGTTACTGTGACTGGAAATCCTTGAGGGAGGAGCCTCTCCAAAGCTGGCTAGGCTGCTTCTCAGGCAGAAGTTATATGGTCAATTCCTGGGTACATGAGTAGCCAGCATGGTAGGACTTAGCTGAATTTCCATAAAGTTCCCCATCCCAGGGCTTACCTTCAGAGCTTGATATGAGGTATGGAAACAACCATACCTGGTATGTGCCTACTTTGTGCTAAGCACTGGGGATACAGAGGCAAAGTAGGCCCTGCCCTCCATTTGCTCACATTCTTTTTTGTTTTATGCTCTTTTGATGAGGCAGTTGGGCTTAAGTGACTTACCCAAGGTCACACAGCTAGTAAATGTCTGAGGCTGGATTTGAACTCAGGTCTTCCTGACTCCAAGGCCAGTGCTGTATCAACTGTGCCACCTAGCTGCCCCTATGTTGCTCACATCCCTCTGGAAAACTTTACAATCTAAATAATAACAATAGTTTTAAGAATTATAGTATTTTAATAACTTATAATAGTTTTAATAGAAGTAACAACAATTACGTGGGGCTTTGTGATTCTGGAGCAGGCTTTCTATGATATCTCCTGCAACATGACTCTTGAAACAGCTTTGGGCGGTGGTAGTACAAGTGTCATCAGACACATTTAACAGAGGAGAGGGAGTGTGGAGCTGTGGATAGGGAGCCTGCTTGTTCTTAATCTCTTCTGCCTTCTCCCTAGCCCTGTGCTCCTACCTGGAGCCTTTTTAAATTCTTTTCAGTTGAGCAGCACTTGAGTCTCAGAAGAAATCTGGTTGACAAATTTAACATCTCTCTCCCTCCTCCCAGCGCTGGTCCAAGATTAGCCATCACTGTCATCTCCCCCAGCCCTTGGCTGCCGTTGGAGACTGTCCCAGTATCTGATGGCCTCTGCACACCCTCAGCATGTAACACTTCCCCCTCCCCACAACCTCTCTTGCCAGGGAGGGAATGTAATGTTATTATACTCATTTGCTGTGCACATCTACCCCGCTGCACTATTATCTGGAATGTGAAATTTGGGGATGTTAATTTTATACTGAGTCAGAGGTTTAGTGACAGTGTTCAAAAATGGATTGATTAGCCCCAGGAAAGAAGAAGGCCAGTTGTAAAGCAGGACAAGACATGGCTAGAGTGTGGGGGAAATTGGGAAGGAATTAAGAGTTTCTGTCAAGAAATAGAGCAAGGGTTCAGAAGGTCAGGTCATCCAGAGGTAGCTTGTGGAGTCCTGTGGCCAAAAAGATAAGGGAAAGAAATAGTGAAAGAGTTGGGGGAAGGGTGGCTTGGGAGAGATCTATTGGGTTGGGACCCAGTGACTTCACCTTTATTGGTGTCACAGATCTCTTAGGTCGGCTGCTGAGACCCATGGGCTCCTCCTCAGAATCATGTTTTTTAAATGCATGAAACAAAACATGTAGGATTACAAAGGAAACCAATTCTTTCAAAATACAGTTATCCAAAAGAAAACGTGCTTAAAATATTTAGGCCCCAGGATGTCTGTTCTAGAAAAATAGACTTGACTTGGTATCAAGGGCCTTTATCTGAAGTGTAGGCAGAAAAGGTCAGCTCTCTCTTCGTTCATACTTCAGACTCAGTCTTGAGGGAATAAAACCTAACCACGATTTTCATGGAACAGGTAGATACTGAAAAAAAATCAGGCTTGGCCATTAGCCTGTGACAAGATGGATTTGGAGACAAAATGTTGCACATCTGTAGTAGACCTAATTGTCTAGTGAAGTTTTAAGACCAATTTTGTTATAATTTGTTAAGCATGCAACTTAGCAGATAGAAAGACAGAATAAAATAATTCCTCCCCTCTGGGAGCTTACATTCTACTAGGGAAATACAGCATTTATGTAGAAAAGTAGATTCAGGCATGGAGCTGAGGTGGTGAAGAGAAGTCAGGAAGCTGCTGGAGCTCTTCCCAGTTTCCCTAGGAAACAATGTTAAATCAAACCCCAAAGCAGATTCTGGAGGGACAGAACCCACAAAAGGATGGAGTCAAACAGTTTTCCAGCTGAAGCTAATTTAGAAGGATTTCAGGAAAGCTCTGTCTCACTTGGGTAAAAGGGAAGTACAGCCCAGCACACCCAGTGTCTGGGAGCCAGCAGGAGGCTCTGAGCCACAGCAGAGATCAGCAAGCAAGGCCCCTTGTTCCTGGCTCAGCAGGCCAGTGGCACAGCAGGCCAGCTGTCAGGCCTGCAGCCCCAGAACCCAGCCTACAACCCAGTGCAGCAAGCAAACCACCTGCACCTGAGGCCCCAGAGCACAAAGCCAGTGACCAGGCCCCAGGTTCCCAGCACTAGAAGCTTGGGATAGTGCCCGCTGTGCTCCAGGAGCAGAGCTCAATGTGAAAAGCCAGAAAATAGACTTCTGTGAAGTCTCAAATTCCCTTTTTGCAATTGCACCCTTTGCACCTAATTCTTCCCCCAGGGGCCAACCCTAAACATAGGAATCGCCTGGCCCCCTTGACAGCTTTTTAGATGTGCCTTCTCCCTGACCATGCCCAATGTCTCCCGAAGCATTCCTGATCCCAAAGTTCCTATGGCCTGAACTTGAAACTCTCTTCACCATCCTCATTGCCTTCCTGCACCCTCCAGTTTATCAATTTCCTTTCTGAAATGTGCCTCCCAGAGCTGACCATGATACTCCAGAGCAGCCTGACCAAGAGGAGTTAATGGGAATCTCAAATTATCCCTCCAAGCTCTGCCTCTCCTAGGGCACAGTGTTAGTTACCTTCCTTGACTGCTCAACACAGTGCTGGCTCATAAGGAGCTTCTGACAGCAGAACCTTCTCCCTTGGCTGCTATCATCAATGCCAGGCCTTTGTATGAAATAGGCTTCGTTAGGTAGATGAAACAGGAGTAAAGTTCCTGATAAATAAATTCCCGGACAGGTTGTGGATGTTTGGAGATGACACATCCTCATTATAATAATGATAACACAGGTCTTTTAATATCTACTTATTCAGTCACATAGGAAAGGGCTGGTGGGTTGTTTCTGTCATTGATTCTCTTCTCTCTCTCATATTCCTTACCCACATCTGTAGCATTTTTTTCCTACTTAGAGATTTAGGATGCTTGCACAGGCTGCCCTCAGTATGTGTGCCCTAATCCTCTCCATCCCAGAAGATTCACCTCTGGACATGAATACACCCTAAGTTTCAAGGAGTTCATCACCTAGGCAACCCAGCTTAAAAAAGGCTTCCATTATCTCATCTGATCCTGAAAAGAACCTCTTAGGTAGGCAGTGCAAGAATGATCCCTTTTAAGAATCATCAACAGCTGAGGTCACTCAGGTCTTTCTCATTCCAAGCCTGGAGCTGTCTGCCCTGGGCCCCTCTACTGCCCCAAACCAACCTTGTTGGAAAACAGTTTGCCTTTCACTGTGCCTATTTCTACCTTCCAGTCACCTACACTCAAATCCTCAGCCATCCTTGGCTTTTCTATATTTTCTGTCTCATTTGATCAGTCATTAACTCCTGTCTCTCATTTCTCACATCAATCCTTTCCTTTCCTTAAAGAGTGTGGTGCCATATGGTTTAGCAAAGAGTGATGGACACGAAGTCAGGAGGAAGGCCTGAATTTGACTCCTATCTCCTAGATCATCTGTAAAATGGAAACAGTAACAGCTATAGTACTTATAGCATAGGGTTGTCAGAGTCAAAGGAAGGTAACGGAAGTAATGCACTTTACCAGTTTTAAGGGAGGATGTGATTGAAGATATTCCCCCAGATCTCACTGTAGTGTGGCCCCTTCCCATGGTGCACCTGGATGATCCCAATGGCCTTACGTCCTGGTCTGCCTTCCAGTCACTGGCCCTGTGTTCGACCTTTGGAAAGTACCCCTGTTATGTCACACCCCTCAAGGGAGTTTGCAGCCCACAGGATCAGAGGTTCTGAACCAGAAGAGAGTTCAGTCCAACTCCCCCTATCCCCTTTACATAAGATAAAACCACGGCTCTGAAAGAATAACTTGACCAAAATCACATGATCAGTGAGCAACAAAGCCAGGATTTGTACTCAGATCTTGACTCTAAATCCAGTGCTCTTTCTATTACATCACATTTAAGCATTAAGAGGAAAGCACATTGGTCAGGGCTTAGGGGTCCTGGGCTCTAGTCCCAACTTTCTGGCCACTTGTCCTTGTTAAAATAACTCTCTGTTTATAAAGAGAAGAGACTGGACTAGGTGATCTGAAAAGTCCCTTCCATCTCTAAGATTCTATAATTCTACAATTGTATTCTATAGTCTGAAATCTGGTCTCACTCTGCCTAGCACATTTCATCTGATTTACTCCCGTTCTCATTGGGAACCTCTCCTTCCAGCCAGACTGGTCTCATCCTCACACCATGCCCCCTCTAAGCTTAGACTCAGTCTCCACTCCCCACCCCAGCTATCCAGCACCAGGCCAGCCTTCAGTGGCCCGCTCCTTCAGCCAACTCCTTCCAACCCAACCCAGGTATCTCTTCCTTCTCATATTCCTCCTGTACAAATCATTTTAGCCCTTAATCATGCTCATTGTCTCAGATCACCTGTTCCACCTTTGTGCCTGGTTTCCCTGAGGAGATGTTAAACTTCTTGAGGGCAGGAAAATGGATGTGTTTCGTTTGTAATAACCTCCATTCCTGTTCCTATGCTCCTCAATTCTGAGCCCATTGTGGATTGGTAATAGAGCCTTGTTGTTATAGAAGATCCCTCTATTGGTAAGGGCATGTGGCCAGGTGGATAGATAGACAAAACACTTATTTGGTACTTACTGTGTGCCAGGCGCTGTGTTAAGTGCCCAGGATATTAGTAGAAGCAAAAAAAAAAATGAAGACAATCCCTACCTTCAAAGAGCTTCCATTCTAATGGGGGTGGGGAAGAGGAGAGACAATCCATACCAAGGGGTTGGAAGGGAGAAAATTGTGGAGAACAAGGAATGGGATTGGGAATGGCCTGGTGGTCAAGGCCAGGATCTCATCAGTCAGAAGAGAGGGCTGTCACTAGGGGGAGAAGGCTTCTAGGGAAAGGAAAGGAGAAATGATTAGCAGATGCATCAGCAATATTTTGCCTCTTTGGAGAGTTCACTCTGGATCTTGGAGTCAAGCAGCAGGTAAAGGGCTGAGCTGCTACCACCCATCTTGCCATGTTTTTCCTTCCCCCTAATAATCCAGCCTCTAGCCAGAATTAGACTCCTTCTCAACTACATGTTTCTGCTTTCCAAACTGAGGCTAGATGGGAGTTCCAGTGTATCCTTCATCACCCTCCAGCTCAGATTTAATTGCTAATTTAATATAACTCTTTCTGTTTCTGACAGCATTGTACATTGTCTAGGAAGATCTTGAGCTCTACATTACTTGGAAAATTCATGAAGAACATGTCTATAATTGGAAGGAATATTCTATTTGGAAGCACACTAATATTTGGATAAAGGAAGGGTAATCTCAAAGGATAGTGTATTATTGAGAGATCTATGAATATGAAACATAACCTTAATTTCTCATTCAGCTGCTTCTATCCACAGAACATGGAAAGCAAAGTGATGGGCAGTACAAAGATGAGGGGCTACTTGGGGGCCCAATAATACCAGTCAGAACTTGGTGTTATGCAAAGAGGGTTTTTTAAAGATCTAGTTTTGCTCTTCCCAATGCCCTAAGGGACAGGGGCTCCTGTTTGTAACAAAAGGAAAGAACAGTGGATATGCAGCCTAGAAATCTGGAGTAGGCTACTATTTATGGGACCATAAACCTCGTGCTGGAGGGCACTATAGTCCAGCTTGCTCATTTTGCAGATGGGGAAACTGAGGCCTCAAAGGTAATATATGACATAGGTGTGATGTAAACACAGGTCCTCTGATTCCAGAGCTGATGGTCTTTCCCAAGTGCTCCTTTGCCTCCCTCAAGGAAGTTACCAAACATGCATAATAAACTTCCCACTACTGGCATCAGAGGGTTATAGTGAAAAAAGTGCTCTGCAAGCCATTATATTTCAGGGGTCTGTAATTCACTCCTACTTTATAATCCTTCTTCTCTCACAGATCACAGCCCCCTTAAAAGGTTTTTGAGAGATATTGTGGCCAGAAAGTCCATCATCTGGCAGCCAACCTGCATATGAGCCTCTGCAAACTTAAGCTTGTTCTCATGAAATTGCTGTCCTACAACCCCATCTCCCTGCCCATACTCAGGGCCTTTCTTCCAGAGCCTATATCCCACTAGAATAGAAACTCAAGAACCTAGGTGGGGACCCCATTGAATGGTGGAGTCAGGAACAACAGGCAATCACTTGCTAACTGTCCACAGAAAAAGGATCTGACTCAGACTGATGAAAGATGAGGTTGAACAGGTAGGGAGGATCTGTATTATAGAAGGCCTTCAAAGCCAGATTGAAGAGTTCAGACTTTATTCTATGAGCCGTGGGATGGTTATTAGGGATCACAGAATAGTCCTACCCTCCAATTTTTTTTTTTTACCAATTTTGTAGATGAAACCCAAAGAGATTAAGTGACTATCTCTAGGTCAAACAGTTATTTTTTTTTATGAGATAATTGGAGGTTTAGTGACTTGCCCAGGGTTGCATAGCTAGTAAATGTGCTAGGTGACATTTGAACTCATGCCCTCCTGACTCGAAGGCAGATGTTCTATCCACTGTCCCATGTAACTGACCCTTTAGGCATTGTTTTCAACTGAGAATTCAAATGCAGGGTCCTTTCCAAATGCCTGAAAGTGGCCATCTCAGTGGGTAAGGAAACTGAGAGGTCATCTCATAAGTTTGGATCTCCTTTGCAAGAGCATCCCTTGTGATCCCTGGTAAGCACCAATTCCCTGTTTCATGCCTAAGTTCAAGATATTTGTTCATTTCCTCTGCCACATCTTTGATTTTGGAATTGTCACTTTGTATGGTGAGTTCTTCCAAAATGCAATTTGTTTTCCAATTAAAAACATGAGAGGCGTTTCAAGTAGGTGGGTACTTGGGACAAATCTGATGATGTAAGAAGCTGAAGATGTCAATAAAATTTAATTTTTCAAAATGCTCTGTGACCACAAGGGTAAAGCAAGCTGAGAAAAATCAGGGCAAGTGAGTAGTGGTTACCTGAGTTAGGATTGAAAGAGTGGGTAAAATTGGGATATTCTGAGGCATTAGGGAATAACTGAATGGCCAGATCAACCACACTGATTCATTCTGCAGATTTTGTCCCAAATCCTCAGTGCAAAAAGGGTTAGAAATACTGGACTTTAGAATAGAAGATATAGGGAGCCATTCCCCAATTGATAAATGGTCAAAGGATATGAACAGACAGTTCTCAGATGAAGAAATTAAAGCCATCTATAGTCATATGAAAAAATGCTCTAAATCATTATTGATTAGAGAAATGCAAATCAAAACAACTCTGAGGTACCACGTCACACCTATCAGATTGGCCAACATGACAAAACAGGAAAATGATAAATGTTGGAGAGGATGTGGGAAAATTGGAACGCTAATACATTTTTGGCGGAGTTGTGAAATGATCCAACCATTTTGGAGAACAATTTGGAACTATGCCCAAAGGGCTACAAAAATGTGCATACCCTTTGATCCAGCAATAGCACTTCTAGGGCTATATCCCAAAGAGATCAAACAAATGGGAAAAGGACCCACATGTACAAAAATATTCATAGCAGCTCTTTTTGTGGTGGCAAAGAATTGGAAATTGAGAGGATGCCCATCAATTGGGGAATGGCTGAGCAAGTTGTGGTATATGAATGTAATGGAATACTATTGTGCTATAAGAAATGATGAACAGGCTGACTTCAGAAAAACCTGGAAAGACTTATATGGTCTGATGCAGAGTGAAGTGAGCAGAACGAAGAGGACTTTGTACACAATAACAGCCACATTATGCAATGACTAAGAATGTTAAACTGAACCCTTCTCAGCATTATGAGGATCTAAGACATCTCCAGAGGCCTCGGGGTGGAAAATGCTGTCCACATCCAAAGAAAGAACTATGGAAGTCGAATTGCTATCACTTATTTTTACCTTCTGTTGAGTTTTGTTTAATCTTTCTGATGGTTCCTCCTATTGGTTTTAATTTTTACTTACAACTTCTCTAATGTGAAAATATGTTTAATGGGTATGTAAATGTAAAGCCTATGTCAGATTGTGCGCTATCTTGGGGAGGGTGGGGGGGAGAAAAAGGGAGAAAAATTTTCAACTCAAAAGCACATGGAAGAAAAAAAATTTAAAAAAAGGAGATATAGGGAGAAGGGTGTAGAAGAAGAGAGTGGAGAGGGAGAGAGGAGGGAGGGAAAGAAAGCGTATAGAAAGATGAAAAAGGGGAGAGAGGAGAGGGGAGGGAGACAGAAGACGGAGAGGGGAAAGAAAGGGTAGGGAGAAAAGACGAGAAAGAGAAAGGAGGATAGAGAGACACAGAGGCAGAGACTGAGAGACAGAGAGATAAAGAGACAGAGGCAGAGAGAGACAGAAAAGACAGATCCGTGGCGGAAGTATGGACTCAGGTACAGGACAGACTGGCAGAGGAAAGCAGAGGGGAGAAAAGAAACCATTCCTCGCAGCCCACTCCCATCCACACCCTCCTTGGCGGCGTCCGTCCTGGACAGCTCTTCCTCCCTGCCCCGAGACAGCCAGCCCAGAGTCTATCTAGGTCAGGCCAGCGCGCTGGTCTTCCAAGTCCACAGGCAGCAGTTTCATTTTCGCTGCCTCAGCCCCCTAGCTCGGGGCTGGGCCCGATAGCTCTCCCCCGCCCCTCACCTGCAGCCCCCGACGCCCTCTCCCGAGCCATGGAGGAGTTAGAGGCCTAAGTGATGAGTACACTGGAGAAGCTGACCGAACCAAGCTGAAATGCCTGTGGAATGCCTGAAGGAATCCACCAAGACCTCCAAGCTGTCCGATCAGCGAATGAAGCATTATGTCATGACCCTGGCCTTCTTGGAGTTAATTGAAGGATTGCTGGATATAGGTCGAACAGACCTGGTAGCTGAGTTGGGTAAGGTGGGGCTGCTCGGTCAGGGCTCCCCTCCTGCTGGGGGTTGGTGGGGGTTCCACCCATCAGGTTTCCCTTGCACCGACACCCTCCTATCCAGACCCCCATAGGAATAATCAGGTTTGACTGTCACTGAGCTCTTTAAATCGTCTTCTCATTTGTGAACCCCACTAGACCTTTGGTAAGCTAAGCCACTGACCCAGGTATTTTTAGCTCCATTTCACAAACGGATAAACTGAGGCTTGGAGGTTAAAGACTTTCCTGTTTATGGTTGCCCAGCTCCTACACCAGTCAGCTGAATTTGCACAGCTAGTGAGAGTCAGACACAGTGTTGGATTCCAGAGCTTTGACCTTGCTGCTTCACTCCCAGCTGTCACCCACATAGAAAAGGTAGAGAGAGTTTAAAAAGATCAGGGGCTACGATGGGCATTTGGAGCTCCAGTCAAAAAGATGAGGACTTGAAATAACCAGGAAATACACAGGAAGCGAGATGAAGAAACTGATATTTATGGAGGTTACGTTACTAGTCCAAAGTCACTTGGCTAGTAAGTGGGGAGCTAGGACCAGATCTGAGGTCTTCTGGCTTCTAACCAGGGCCCTTTTTAGAGTACCAGGCCTACCAAGTGCTGAGACCAAAACCATCAATAGATTCAAGATTCATTTTGATAACTCCATAAATGGTTATTCAGGGGACATCTCCCCACCCCCCTTTCCATTCCAAACCAACAGGTATTTACTGAGATTCCCTTTGTTCAGCTATAGGCTAGGCAAGGTTCTCTATACCTGAAGGAGTTTATAATCTATCTGATCCTTGGAGTTTATCCCTGATCAGGAGGATTCCCAATGTGCAAATCTGTTCCTCATAATGAAACTATTTAACTAATACGCCACTTGATCACAAGTACCTAGTCTCTTATCTGCTCTGTCTCCTTATTCCCAGGTTAGAGACTGGGTCAGTTAAAAAAAGGTATGTAGTTGTTTGTATGTTGTGTCCCTCATTAGAATTTGAGCTTCTCGAGGACAGGCAGGGACTCTGTTTTTGCATTCCTCTATATCTTTGGTGCTTAGCATATAAAAAGGGCTTCCTACTTGTTGACCATAGGGAAGGACTTTGACAAAATAAGTGGTCCCTGCCAACTTGCTTCACTCATTCAGTATACACTTAGTATGTGCTGGGTGCTGGGAATACAAAGCTAAAACCAATTTAGCTCTTGCCTTCAAGGAGCTTACATTTTAGGGAAGACAATACATACACAGAAAATTAAATAAATAGATATGCAAAGTTATCTCTGAGAGGACACTAGCAACTGGGGGATCAGGATAGGAAGGGGTGGTGTTATTCAGAGGACTGTTCCCCGCTTCCCCCTCAACTCTAAAGCAACAACTGAAATTCACTTTGGTCAGTTAAGGAAGGTAGGGATTCTATTAAGCAGAAGGGCTCCATAGGCCTGGGGAGAAAGCCTGTGAAAAGACCCAGAGAGGAGATGGATCCTTGTATAAGGATCAAGCAGGCCAATGTGGCTGTAGTATAGAGTGGTAGGTACTAAAGTTGTTATTGTCTTCATTTTATATGTGAAGAAACTGAGTCTCAGGGGAAGGGACTTGCTTGTGATCATCCAGATAGTAATTGCCAACAGTGGGATTCAAAGTCAGTTTATCCTGACTTCAAGTCCAGTAGTCTAGACAATGTACCATGCCACCACTTGGGTAAGCATTTAGGTTGGGCTTTAAAAGATAGAAATTGAGTAGAAGAGGAGCATGTGGGAAGAGATCTCAGGTTTAGGTAATAGCATGAGCAAAAGCAGGAAGGTGGTAGAGTGTAGCAGCCTTTGTAGAGAATGGCCCAATTAATGTGTAATGCAGGGTCCAAGCCCCAGAGTAAAGAGATGAAGCTGGAAAGGTGCCAGATTGTGGAAGAGGGTTGTGTCTCAAAACTCAGATTAATGTTAGTGGACTCTTTATGAATGGGTTTCACTTTTAGAGTTATCAACACGTCTAGGCAGAAACATCTTGTTTAAGCACATGCTGCTGAGCTGCCTGAGCAAGGTCAGTCAGGACTGCAGGGTCTAAGGGAGACTGTTTCAGGGAGCTGTCATTAGCCCACAGCACTGTGGGATCCTGGAGTCCCAGCTTGATGAAAAAGTCAGAGGAGCTTTGTGCCCACATTCAGCAGCCAATATGTTCAAAGCACTGCCAGGTTTACAAAAGGTTTTTCTCACAGCAACCCCGATGATACAAATATTGTCCTTTCTTCTGACAGGTAAGCATCCCAGGGGTCAAGTCACTAGCCCAGGGTCAATAATGTTAAGTAGCAGAACCTGCTCCCTTGGTGGGGATTGTTAGATTGTCAGTATAAGCATTTATACTTCAAGTGGGGATTTGATTTATTGTTTTTGGTTGTCTAATTTAAGAAAATGATGGATAAAATATTAGTAATGCAGGTTATATAGTAGTTATATAGGAGTCCAGGGTATAATCATCCCCCCCTACTCTATACCCCCTCCCCAAGCTGGTTGTTAAACATATTTCCCAGCATGCCCTTGAATCAAACATGCTCTTTTCACAACAGACTTTAGACTTTCTCAGGTTGGCGATGCAGCAGTAAACTCAGTAAATGAAACTTTATCAGAATATATATGGGTGAGGGGCCAATCCTTATTCTGCTTGGTCCCAGACAGTAAGATAAGGCTATCGGGTGGGGGTCCTGAAAAAGCAAGTTTAGGCTTGATGTAAGGGGAAATTTCTTAACAGTTAGGGCTGTCTAGAAGTGGCATGCACAGCCTCCATGAATCTTCCCCTAACTCGAGGAGTGTGTGTGTGTGTGTGTGTGTGTGTGTGTGTGTGTCTTGAGCGGGAGACTAGCCCTTGCATCAGGGATGTTGTTAGAAGGAGATTCTTGGTCAGGGTTGATTGTAGCAGAGGGCTTCTTAGCTGTTGTCCAAATCTGCAGTTTTGTGAAAAGGGCAAGTTCAGGGTGGGCATATAAGAAAAGAGCCATGTGAACATTAGGCTCTGAACTTTAACATTGGGAATCAAACTAGGATTACATCAGGGGAGTAGAGAGCCTGTTGATGGGAATCTTGTTTTCCCTTTTACTTCCTGATTTATGCCTATGATTTCCCTCCCTCCCTCCCCAGTTTCCTGGGGAGGAAGTGATCCTTGTAACATCTCCTTATTTTGTAGCAAGAAACATTTCCCATCTTGAGGAACTGTAAACAGTATCTGTCGTGGCAGCAAAGACAGTTACGAGTGAGCCCAGCTGGACTGTGTTTCCAGCCTCCAGTTCTCCCTCCTCATCTCCACCTCCTGGCTTCCTGTAAATGTTTGCATGTTGCTTCCTCTAGTTAGAGGTGAGCTCCTTGAGGGCAAGGACCGTCTTTTACCTTTCTTTGTATCCTCAGAGCTTACTGCAGCGCCTGGCACATTAATAAATATTTGCTGATTTGACTCCAGTTTTAAACCATCCCATTGTCAAGTTAAAGAAAGCTAAACACTAAATTTGTACCTAAAAAATACAAGTTGCTTCTCTTTATTTTTTCCATCCATATATTAATTCATTTATGTGCTTATCAATTTTTCTGTCTATCCTCAATTTATTATTTTTTTTTTGCTTATAATCCTGTATAGTCGGGCAAACTTTTGAACAAAAGGCTCTGACTCTACCTATATTTTTGGACTTCATGAAATTCATTTCTTCTGATGGCCAACTCCTTCTATTCTTAACTTGCCCGTGTACCACAGACTTTCTGCATTTACATCTTTGGTTTACTTCTACCCTTCTCTCATCTCTCCTCCCTCATGATTTACATAGAGTATCCAGCAAATAGACAAAAGCAGGGAAACATTCATAGAAATTAAAAAAAAAACCCAGGACTTAAAAATCAATCAACAAATATTTACTAAGCACAGGCTGTGTGTCAAGCACTGTGCTAGATGCTGAGGGTACAAAGACAAAAGTAAAATAGTTCCTGCCCTCAAGGAGCTTACATTCTGTTGAAGGAGACATGCACTTAGAAGTATATATACAAAATGCAATCAGAATCTATACACAGTGATTTTTGGAAGCAGGGCAGTTGCAGATGCAGGAATCAGGAAAGGTCTCATGTGAAGATGGAGCTTGAACTGAATCTTGAAGGAGATCCAGAATTCTAAGAGGGAGAGATGAGGACAGAGTATGTGTCAGGTGTAGTGGAAAGCCAGTAAAAGGGCAAAGAGTTGTGAAATAGAAGGTTATGTATGTCTCAGAAGCAGCAAGAAGGTCAATTTAGCTGGACTGGAGGGAACATGAAGGGAAATACTGTGTAGTAAGCCTAGGAAGATAGGTGGAGTCCACAAGGCAAAGAGCTTTAAATAATATGGCCTTATATTTGATCTTAGATGTAATAAGGAGTCACTAGAGCTTTTTGAGAAAAGAAGTGACGTGGTCATACCTGTGCTTCAGGAAAATCACTCTGGCTGGTATAAGGGCAATAGGTTGGAGTGGGGAGGGGCTTAAGGAAGGCAGATTTAATAAGGAGGCTGTTGTAATAGGCGAAGGGAGAGGCTGAACTAGTGTGGAAGAGAAGGGGGCATGTGGAAGAGACGTCATGAAGACAGAATTGATAACATTTGACAGCAGATTGGATTTGAGGAGTGAGTGTTGGGCATCATTGGAAGGATGGTGGTAGCCTTAGCAGGGACAAGGAAGTTTAGAAGACAGGTATGTTTAAGAGGAAAGACAATGAGTTGTGCTCAGACATGGCTCTTATGAGATGTCTGTAGTATGTCCACTTCAGAAGCAGTTGGTGATATGGTACTTGAGGTGAGGAGAGAGGCCAGGGCCATATATGTAGATCTGGGAGTCATCTACACCAGAACTGTGATTACATACATAGAAGCTAATGAAGTTACCAAATGAGAGAATAGTAGCTATGGTAATCCACCAATTACAGAGGAAAGGAAGAGAGGAGAATCAGTTCCAGGACAGAGCCTTGGGATATACCCACTGTAAGTGAACATAAATATGGGTGATGGTTAAGCAAAGGATACTGAGAAAGAGCAGCCAGACAGGGAAGAGGAGAACCAAGACAGACAGCTGGTGGCACAGTAGACAGAGCCCTGAGTCTGGAGCTCAAATCCAGCCTCAGACACTTACTAGTTGTGTGACCCTGGGGAAGTCACTTAACCTATTTGCCTCAATTTTAATTTTGTCAACTCAAAAATGGGAATAAAATAGCAGACTAAAGCATACTCTTTTTTTTTTTGTTTATTTGCTTTTTCTTTCTCACATTTTTTTCCTTTTGTTCCAATTCTTCTTTCACAACATGACTGAAGTAGAACTATATTTAATATAATTGTAAATGTATAGCCTATATGAGATTGGATGCTGTCTTGGGGAGGGGGGAAGGGAAGAAGGGAGAAAAAATTTGGAGCTCAAAATCTTATAAAAGTGAATGTTGAATACTATCTTTACATGTAATTGGAAAAAATAAAATACTGTATGAAAAAGAATATGATAGACTCTGATTCTCTTACTAATGTATAGCAGGTAATGGCAGTAGTGTGTATGTGGTAGAATCTCTGCTATATTGACGTTTTTCAGTCTTTGAAATTAAAAAATTTCAAGTCAATTTCAAGCCTTTCCTCTTCCTTACCTCCTAGACTTTATCTGTCACTATCTAATTCAATAAATATCTGCTGATGCTTGTTATTTTTTAAAAAATAGTACCTCCCTTGCAGGGTTTTTGTGAGGATTCAATGAGTTAAAAATCATAAAAAGTGCCTGATATACAGTAGGCACTATAGAAATGCTTATTTCCTTTCTCTAGTATCACAAAATACCATCTATGAGAGAGGAGGATAAGGTAGGGCAGTCTTTAGTGTCAAATGCTACAGAGTGGTGAAGGATGAGGATTTTAAAACAATTTTAAAACAATGATGAGGTGATGAGGGCACTGGTGAATCTGCAGAGAGCAGTTTTTGTTGAGTGATGAGACCTAAAGCCAGATAACAAGGGTTGAAGAGTGAGTGAGAGGAGAGGAAGTAAAGCAAATGATTGAAGACAGGAGTGTGGCTGAAAAAAAGGAGAGAGAGAGAAGGAGAGAGAGAGAGAGAGTGCAACAGCTAGCAGGGAAGGTGAAGATTTGTGGAAGGTAGGAAAGACTTGGGCCTATTTATAGGTTGTAGGGAAGTGATTCATGGATAGGGAGAGGTTAGAAGATAGAGGAAGAGGGGAAATGACTATAGGAGCAATCTGCTGGAGAACACAGGAGGGAATGGGGTTAAAAAAATGTGTGAGAGAGAAAGAATATGTGGGAAAGCAATAAATAAGTAACCTTATTCTTTTGTTCTTTTTTTAATCCTATTTTATCATGAAAACAGCAACTACTTCAAGGTTGAATTCAAAGGGACAGTATGAAAAAAATGATGGCCCTGAACTGGTAAATTCTTAATTTTATCTAAGCTTGAGTAATGTAAGCATCTGACAACTGCATGGCTTCTCGTTCAGGCAGTCGAACTGGCTCCTTACCATAGCTGTAAGAGGGGAGATTTGTATGTTGTTTCACTCATCTGTTCAAAAAACTCCATTGGCTGTCTATTCCCTTTGAGATAACATAGACTTCCCTGTTTGGCATCTGGAGCCCTTCAAAATCTGGCTCCGACCTAACTCTTCAAACTGATTTCATATTGCACCCCTTCATCTGTTTTCTAGTCAAGTCAAATTGGACTGCTTGATCTTCTCCAGAATCAGCATTCCACCAGACTGTCTTTCCATGCTTGGAGTACTCTCCTTCTTCACCTTGTCTTGTTTGTCCTTCATTCTCAAAGAGGACAATAACATCAGTGTGAGAGATGGCCTAAAGTGCAGTTCCCTCAGGCCTAAGTTTCACTTTTCTAGAAAAGCCCTAAGTTGAGTTTCCCCCTTTCTCAAAAATCCAGGTCAGCAAAGGCAGTTCCTGGTCGCTCCGCTTCCTGGCACATACATACATCTAGTTTCCAAATATGGGTATGTTTGCTTCTATTGGGTATTAGTTGCCGAGTTTAGATTGTACGCCTTGAGTACCCAGCCAATGGGGGAAAGAGGTAAGAGAGTGGGAGGGGGCACCGTTAGGGCTATAAAACTTTGCTTCTCACAGCCAGCGGGCTCACTCCCTGGCTGCTGCTGCTTGAGTGATAAGGGCTGTGCCCTTTCTCATGAGAAAGAATAAAGACATTTTCTGATCTCTGATGCAGACTCCAAACTCTTGATTTCGGTGGTCACTGTCCCACACATCAGGAAGGTGATGCCATGACTTGTATAGGAATTGGATTTGAATGAGGGAGGGCTGTGCAAAGTCACTGGATATGGCCCCATCCAGCACCTAGGGAATCCATGCTGCTATCATTCCTGTTCCCTCACAGGACTACCCATTCCCCAGATAAACTCAAACCCAAGCCCTGCCTTATCTCAGAGTGATATGATGTTACTCAGTGGTGCAGTACAGGTGGTTTTCATGTGGTAGTGCCACCTTTATGCCAGTTTTGTTAGAATGGCTCTGCTGTACTGGTCTGTGTATTTCAATACACACACACACACACACACACACACACACACATACACATATACCCCTACTCCAAAGAGAGATGGTTAGTTTGAGCTCTCAGATAAACCCCATCCCTGACCCCAGGAGATGGACAGGCAGCATATGGGCCTGTGTGTCTAGGATGTTATATTTTTTGATCCATAGGAATAAACTGGCCTTATTAATTTTACTTACAAACAGGAATGCTATAACATGGAAAAAATTTGTAAGGTTTTTGTGATGTGTATGAAGACAGGCAGACCAGGGGCTGAGCAGGATATAAACATAATAAGAAATTGGCTTGAAGAGTGTAAGTTTGAATGCATATCATGCATTGATCCTGATGAAAAGGTAAGCATTGAGATAACATTGATACCTGATTTTTATAGCCTGCTTCCTTTTTCATGAGGTCATCATGAATACTATATGAGGAGCAAAGTCTTCTTCCTTTCTAAACCCTGATAAAAGAATAATAATAATACTGCTATTGAGGGACAAGTGTCAGGGAGTTAATGAATTCAACTGCATTCTCATGGACTTTTTAAGCCTTCTGAGTATTTCAGTGGTATCTAAGGGCCTAGAGAGCCTATTATTTTCTTAACTTCTCCTGTAAAGGAAAGGCCTTCTGTTTCAAGAAAATGAATGCTCCATTAGTTGCTTTGATTTTACCAGGTTTACTGAGCTGAGTAGAATTTGAGATTCAAGACCAGGTGGACGGGCCACTACAGAGTCCCCCCTCCTGTTGTCTCTGTCTTGTTCCCCATGACCCTGGCTGATACCCTTCCTCACTGGGAAAAACAGCCCAGGGAAGTCAATCCCCTTGCCCTGGGGGCAATCACCGGTCCCAGGACTCCCTTTAGTCCATTCATTCATTCATTCAATTTTATTTTTGTAAACAGAATTTGGAGATTGGATTTCCCACATGTAACTTGAAAATTCATGATGAAATTTATATTAGATGCTATATGCCATCATATAAAATGATCCCAGAGTTCCAGTCACAATAAAAAAAAATGTTGTACTCTTCCAATTTTCTTTTGCTTCTTAAACTTTCTGCCTTTCTGAGGGCCAGGGGTTTCTTTTCACAACTGCTTACAAAAAAATGATGATGATGCCATCTTAGACACTCACTTCCTTTTAAAGGTCAATATTTTATGTTAGAAGATAAGCAATCAGTATCACAACCTGTGCAAAATGAGGGAATTCTGGGAATTACTATAGATAATACAAATAGTTAAGTCCATCGTCTGAACAAATCCATTTTGCAATGCCGTTTGCCACAGGAGTTAATGGAGAAATTAACAGAGTTTTGAGATGGAATAATTGGAATAAAAGATGATGTTAGTTGCTGCCTTGTTACTCTCATGGCCCATGGAGGAAAAGGCTTTATAAAAACAGTATTGGATGAAAGAGTCAACTCATCAGACATTTTTGAAATGTTCAACAATGAAAAGTGTCCAGCACTTCAAAAGAAACCAAAAATATTTGTAATCCAGGCTTGTAGAGGAGGTAAGTAGAAAGAAAAAGAACACATCATGAGTGGCAGGGAATTCTTAGGCTTTACCGTAAGTATTTTCTTCTTCTCTCTAGGAAATTCTGACCCTGATTTTCATCCCACAAAGACCTTCCTTTCTCTGCTGCTTCTAGTCATATCACAAGAAAAAAAACTCATTAGCTGCCCCTTGACATTTATAAAGATATCAAATTATGTATATTTCCAGCCCCAAAATACCAGAATATTGAGAACTTACAACTTAGAGTGTCTTAGGTCCTTTAAAGTAGGTGGATTCAAGATCTTAGTATTTATATGGGTAGCTAGGTGTCACAGTAGATAGAGCACTGGCCCTGGAGTCAGGAGGACCTGAGTTCAAATCTGACCTCAGACATGTAACGCTCACTAGCTTTGTGACTATGGGCAAGTCACTTAACCCCAATTGCCTCACCCCCCTCCAAAAAAAAAGACCTTAGTATTTATAAATCCAAGGTTTTACTGTTTTTCCACTGTGATATTCCCTCTTCTACTTTTTTATGGGTGCTCTCTTCCTCACTCCCTTTGGGATGATTTCCTGTGATTTCTCAGGGCTGAGTGAAATACAGTGTATGAGGTACTCTAATGGGAGGCAGAGGACCTGGGTTTGAATCCTCGTTCTGTCATTTAAAATGCTACTAAGAATAACCAGCATTTTTATGGAGATGAGGCTTACAACGTGCTTTACATATATTGTTCATGTTAACTCCCTCTGTGACTTTGGGCAAGCCATGTAACCTCTCTGGGGCTTGGTTTTCTTATTTTTAAAATGAGGAATTGGGCTGGATTATTTCTAAGTTCCCTTGTACCCATAAATCTATGATGCCATGGTCCTACTAGCCTCTAACATGATGAAATTGCTCGCCCGTGGCCTACTAATTCTGAGGAACGTTACTGTTGATAAGTGTGCAGTTTGCTCCTTAAAATGGGATCTGGCTTATCTAGTTTTTCTGGAGCTACTGGGGCCTGTAATTGTGAACTACCCTCTCCAATGTATATGCACTTGACAGAAATAGTTCATTTGGACCCTTACTATTTCCAATCAGTTTAATCAATTTGATATTATCTTATAGGGCTGGTGATTATAAGTTCTGTATCTGAGGCCTCAGGGCTGTGAGCTGCCTCCAGTAAATTCACTTGCTTAATCACAGGAAGCCAACTAGAGGCATTCTGCCCTTGTTTTTCCTTGTCATGGGGATCAAGCCCAGTGTGGTGGAGGTGGCTCAATTACATGGAAAGTCTTCCAGCTTTTTTTTTTTTACCTCCAGACCATTCTCTCTTGTCCAATATGATCAAGTGACCATCTTGTGACCATCTAGTGAGTGGAGATATTCCTTGCCTCTTCCAACTTGTGACCCTGCTGATATACCATTTTTTCCTTATTTTACCTTATGTGTCATATGTGAACCAACGTGATGCTGTATTTTGTTTAGCTGCTTTAAAATGTTCAGGTAATAAATCTGGTATCAAATGTTATACATTTGTCAAGGCCCTGGAAGAAGCATCCACTTGATAAAAAGGGACCACAGACCCTTTAATAAAATGCCATT
The DNA here is from genome assembly GCF_003287225.1 of Phascolarctos cinereus. Taxonomy (NCBI): domain Eukaryota; kingdom Metazoa; phylum Chordata; class Mammalia; order Diprotodontia; family Phascolarctidae; genus Phascolarctos; species Phascolarctos cinereus. The sequence goes on along the minus strand of NW_027555636.1, from coordinate 18,474 downwards.
GGCTCAGAGCTCTGCCTCTGACTCTTTTGTTGTGGATTGGACAGTTATAATCCTCACACAGTGACCAGTGCTCATTCTTGACAGTTTCATTTGACATTAGCATCAGATTATTAGATGATTGTTTATCCCACTGTCTATTCACATCTTCTCTCACAAAAACAGAATGAAGAGATAGTGGTGTTATTCAAGCTGACAGTCAAAAAAATGGAACTGGATGGTTCAAAGAAAAAGCGACTTCCCACATCCAGTGATTACTATATCATCCATCCCACCCAAGAAGGTAAGGCAATGAATTGATATGCTGCTAAGGCATGTTAAGTGAAAGTGATTATGATTGTTCAAAATCTGGTTGTGCTTATGTAGGTTTCACATTTGTCATAAAACTATTCTTGCTCATCACCATGTAACCATAGATCACCACAGAATGAAATGACTAATTCCACACAACATCTCTCCTAATGCACAACTGGTTCAACACACTAGGACTTCGGTCTTCTGGTCAACCATTCGTAAGTAGGCAGATTCTAATCCCTTATTTAGATGAAAGCAAAGCTGGTATAATTATAAAATTTTCAGATGACACCAACCTGAGAGAGCTACTAAGTTGGATGTTGGAATCATAATCTAGGAAGATCTCAACAGGCTAGAATTTTAGTCAAAATTTAGTAAGATGTAACTTAACAGGGATAAATACAAAGTCTTAAATCAACTACTTAATTAAAATGTAGGAAGATATGACTAGAGAGCAATACATTTGAAAAAATATCTAAGGTTTTTAATGAACTATAGGTCAAATATAAATCAACATTGTATGATATGGTAGAGAGAAAATGCATTAAGAGAATATGTTCAGAAATTGGCTGATCATCCCAATATCCTCTGTCATGGTCAGACCACAGTTGAAATATTGTGTTCAATGTTCAGTACCTCAACTGGACAGTAGGTGGCACCACAGTAGATAGATTGCCAAGCCTGGAGTCAGGAGGACTCATCTTCTGAGTTCAAATCTGGCCTCAGACACTTACTAAGTATGTGACCCTGGGCAAATCACTTAATCCTGTTTGCCTCTGTTTCCTCATCTGTAAAATGAGTTGGAGAAGGAAATGGCAAATCACTCCAGTATCTATGCCAATAAAAACCCAATGGGGTCTAGACAGCACTAGAATGATTTTTAGGAACCACCTCGTTTTAGGAAAGACATTGATAAACTGGACCAAATAGGAGTAGGGTGACCAGAATAGTGATGTGGTTTGGAGATTATTTAGGGATGTTTAGTTTGGACAAGAAAAGGTTAGGGGGCAGTTAGGGGGCACAGTAGATAGAGCACTGGCCCTGGAGTCAGGAGGACCTTAGTTCAAATCTGGCCTCGGACACATAATACTTACAAGCTGTGTGACCCTGGGCAGGTCACTTAACCCCATTGCCTAGCAAAAAAACCCGAAACAACAACAACAAAGACTAAATAAGAGAAGGTTAGGGGTAACATGGTAACTGTTGTGAAGCATTTGAAGGATTACCATATTTAAGACTGATTCCATGTATTTGGCTTAGCCCTAAAGGTCAGAAATAGGAAGAGGGGGTGAAAGCTGCAGAGGAGCAGGTATAGGTTTGATGACAGGAAACTTCCCAATCGAGCTCCACTAGGATCAATTGAATAGAATAGAAAGTGCAGACAGCCATATTTGGGATTACTATCAGTAAAGCTTACCAAATAATTATTGCTGTGCAAAGTGGAATTGACTACCTTGGTAGATGGTAGGTTTTCCCTTACTTGAAGTCTTTAGGTGAAGGCTGACTGACCATATCCTTGAAAATGTTGCATGGGACATTCTTCTGACTATGAGCAGGATGCTCTAGGGACTGGCCAGTTACTTTACAGGGTCTATTTGAGACTCTGAAAGTTTCAAGTTATTGACTGAAGCATCACTGGGAAAACACAGCCTAGGCTTCAGATAATATCTGGTATCCTTCACACTATTTTGCTGGACGGTGAGAGCCTTTTCCTAGTTCTTGGCCACTGTAAATTGGTTACTGATCTCATCTGCCATGGATTCTTTATGGCCTTGGCATTGAGACTGCCTAGTTAGTGAACTGCTAGGATTAAGGGCCCAAGAGATTTAGGAAGCAGCAAGAGTGCAAATACTAGGCAATTTAATGAAAATGTAATCATGTCCTAGTGTTTATAGAACAAAGGAGCATCTTGCTTAGGGAATGTTTTTTATAGCTTCTGAAGTGAGTGTGTGTATTTTTAGAACACTTTCATCAAAAACATAAACAATTCTTCTCATTTCTCCACTGGTAGATCACATTGCTTTACACCACTCAGTGGATGGTTCTGTGATGATTCACAATAGATGAAGTCTTTCAGAAACATGGCAAGAAGTTGCATATTGTGGATTTTTTTACTCAAGTGAGTTATCAGTACGTGGATTCATGATCCATGTATGCTATTTTTCTTCCACTTGTTAATAAGCATTTATTTCATTTTATCAGGACATTCCTTGGAATTCCCTAAGTAGGATTTGTGTATGTGTCTGTGCGTGTGGGCTAGGTGCCTGCATTCTTACCTGAAGTCTTTCTCCTCCTGAGATGATGTCTTCTTCCTCCCCTATCTTTTCTCATGGTTGTTTTACTTACTTGGTAGATTTTAAACTTCTCTTAGGGCAGGATTGTGCTGCTATTTTTTTTTAAATAAACAAGGGGCTGAAATGTTCTTTAAATAGTCATTTTGCACTTTTTCACTTTCTCATCCCCCTCTTTCCCATCAGTTTTAAGTTACTGTCCAGTAATGAGAATGGATCAGCCTGGAAGTAGGAAGAACCACTCAGCCCCCATGTTCTTTGGGCTGAATGGAGGGAAATCAGAGTCAAGTTTATTACAAATATCTTCTTCATCTTCATCAGTATAATAATACTTTCCATTGCTATTGTGCTCTACAGGAAAATTGTCCCCTTCCAGACAACTCCAGGAAACCCTCCCAGGCCTCAAATCAACATTGTGGGTTGGTCGGATGACAGGTCTAGCATCTGTCCTCTTCTGTCCACTCATGCTACAGGCACCTAGTTAAGACCCTTATCAGCCTATGGCAGTAGGCAGCAGTACCCCAAATGGTCTCCTACTTTCTAGTCCATCTTCTACATAATCACCACAGTAATCTTCCTGAAGCAGCAATTTTACCATATCATTTCCCTACTCAAGAAATTACAATGGCTCCCTATTGCTTTGTTTGACTTTTAAAATACTTTACAATCTGGCTTGCTACAAACGCACATACACACACTCTACATTTCAGCCAAACTGGCCTACTCTCTTGTTCTACAGCCTCAGACCCTGTCTTTGTCTAATGCCTGGATTTCACTCTCTCCTCACTTCTGCCTCTTGGAATCTCTAGCTCTTCTACTAGTTTAAGCTTTGGGTTACTTCCTATACAAAAGTTTTTGCCTAATCTACTGAGTTCTTAGCTGCCTTAATCTCTCCCCTCTCCCATTACTTTGCCTTTATTTTGTCTATACCCTATATATTTATCAATGTACATATTGCATCTGGCCTTAGAACATTAACTCATTAAGGGCAGGCACTATTTCTTTTTGGTTTTTCTTTCCCCCTTGCCTAAAGTGTTGCTTAGAGCATGCTGAATGCTTAATAAATATTTGTTTAATAATCATCAAACATTCACTAAGCACCTCCCAAATGCCAGATGTCTAACTAAACTTTGGAGATACAATAAGGGACTAAAGCCAGCCCTGCCCTTCAGAAGCTCAGCTATCTAATTATTGAATTGAATTTTACTCATCCTTTGCATAATTTATATTTCTTATTTTGTAGGTGAACAACAGAGTGGTGCACACAGACTTTAACATGGGTAAGAATCCTGTCAAAGTAGTACTGGTCACAGAGTCCACTCTCACCAAAGCTGTGTACTTTTGACACTTGGAGGCAGAGGTTGAGGATTTTAATTACAGAATAACTTGTTCATGCATTAACATTGTGCTACACACTGTATAAAACACCGGCTCTTATATATGTGTGTGTGTGTGTGTGTGTGTGTGTGTGTGTGTGTATGTATATTGGTTGGAATCTACCGTGGAGTTTTCTAGATTGTACAAATCCTAGAAGGTAGATAGGAGTAAAAACAAATGTGAACTATAGACAGAGGCTTCGTCATAGGAGTTCTTTCTGTCAAAAGATGAATTTCTCTAATTTTTAAAATGTATTTCATGTTTCTAAGATGTTTTAAAAATGGTTTATTTACTACTTGAACTTAATTTGTCGAGATATTTGGAGACAGTCTGTTTTCAAGAGATAAGGCCCAGCAAGCAGGCTGTGCCCTGAGCTTGTACAACAACCATCTTTTGCACTCGCAGTCTGGATGATCTCACCCTCTGGCAAAATGCATTGCTTTGATCAGCACTAGGTGTTCTCTGAGGGATTTATGATTTTCATGTTAATCGATAACGATTTAGATTTGTTAGAGCTTCCCTATTTCCCAGGGACCTGAGAGCCAGAAGCAGCCAACGTGCTAGAGCAGAAAGCAGTCAATTCCATCTCTTGATACTCTGGACAATCCCTGCACTTGTAATTGCTAAGTGAAAAGAACCAGATGCTGCACTTCTGTTCCCGCCACACTAACTCTGGTTCTGTACCCTGCTAAATGATCACAAGCCTCAAAGACCCTAAGGAACTTAGAGACTGTTCCCACAGGGCCCAAGAACTCCTGTGATGGTCCAAAGATGCCTGCACGTGGGTCCTTGCTGTGAGAACTGTTTACTCAAGACCTAAGAATGATTGCGTTGGGTCCTGCCTTTTTGTGGGTTTCAAGCTTAAATACCCTCCCCCTGCCACAAATCACAAGCTCTCCTTCTCAGGAGGACTTTGGTTGGCAAACCTGTTTTCCTCACTCTGAAATTAAACTTCTGTTTTGACTCCTGACTCTCCTGTCTCTAGCCTGCTTTGTTAGAGACCTGTTCCTGTGCCTTTGACAAACCTTTGGTTCCTCAGACATTTCAGATTCTGCTTGCCACGGGAGGAAACAGAGGAGGGGAAAAACAGTCTTTGAAGTCAAAGAATTCAAAGTTTAATAAGAGAGACAGGTAAATGTCTATGTTTGTATAGATATGTGTGTATATATATGTGTATATATGTACACATACACACATGCACATACATATACACACACGGGGTGTGTATGTTAAATCTTAAAACTGCACTAAGATTTTTGAGATACCCTAATATATCTATATCTATATATACACCTGAGTGTGTGTGTGTGTGTGTGTGTGTGTAAACACACACATATGTGGATAATGGAGGATGAGGAGACAGGATGAAAGGGAAGGAGGGAGGAGCAGAGGAGAGAGAGAGAAAGGAAAAAGAGAGAAGGGGAAGGAAGGAGAGAGAGGGAGAGAGTAGGGGAGAAAGTAAATGGAATGTAATCTGAGAGGAAGGGCACCAATGAGGGGCTGAGGAAAGCCTAATAGGTAACATTGACATGGCACTTTGTTGGACAGTGAGGCAGAACAGTGGATAGAACACCAGGCCTGGAGTCAGGAAAATCTGAATTCCAATCTGCCCTCAGAAACTTCCTAGCTGTGTGACCATGGATAAGTCACTTAAACCTGTGTTTGCCTCAGTTTCCTCATGTGTAAAATAGGGATAGTAGTGCCACCTACCTTCCAGGGTTGATGGAAGGCTCAAATGAGATGATGTTTGTAAAGAGCTTAGCACAGTGCCTGGCACATAGTAAGCACTACATAAATCTTAGCTGTTGCTAAGGTTTGCAAAGCCTTTTCGATACAGCAGCTCATTTCATCTTTACAGCCAGCATGTGAGTTAGGTGCTATTACCATATCTGGATTTTAGGAATGAGAAAACTCACTAACCAAGGTGATGAGGCTCTCCAGGCCCACAGAGTTATTGAGTGTCCAGGCAAATGGAGAAAGACACGTTCTGAGAGTTAAAATATTATACACAAATTATAACCAGGCCTAATGTAAGGTGGTAGTAATTGGGAAGACTGTACCAGAAAAGAAGGAGCCAATATAAGATTGAAAGTATTTAGTTACTATTTGCATATGTGATAAGAGTTAGGGAGTAGAAGGGAAGTTTTTGATTCATAAAATTATATCTTCACTTATCTTCTTTGTATGGTAACATTTGCCATTGGAGTATGAAGGGGTGATAATCTTCAATTACCTCTGAAATTAGCCACATTTCTGACTCCTCATCCATAACAAATATGGGTGGGTGAGTTTGGAGTAGGCAGAGGTTTACAGGAAGGTCCTTTCTCCTTGAAAATACCTCCCCCCATACATTTCAACAATAAAAAATTCCTTTAGATTAAATTTCTCCTTTAAAATGCAAACATCTCTTCTGTAGTTTTGGTTTATTTTATTTGTTGGTTTTTAGAAATGAGGTAGGGAATTTCCTGTGTGGAAATTCCATCTACTTTGTAGAGTGGGCAGTATGGCTATGAGAGCATCCACGGTACTCTGAAGAACACCTATCACACTGAAGTGCACAGGGGCTTGTTCAGGGGATTGATGGCCACGCTCCTCCGATATGTGCCCCTTTCTGAGATCTTAACCAATGTTTTACAACCAGACCAAAAAGGTTGTGATGAAAGGCAAGGCTGCAGGGTTGGGCCTTTGGAATCCAAGAGAAGCTACTCCCGGGGCTTCCTGAATTCAGTATCCTACTGGATCTTGGCCGCTTTTGTTTAGCACTGCTTCAGGTGCTCCATTCTCACTATCACCTAGAGAGCCCCTTGGGTGGTGAGGGGAAGCTGTGGGGGCCTGGGTTGGCCTTTTTTTTATGTTACTCTGAAGTTTGGTTCATGCAGCTGGGGATGTTTAGTCTGGAAAAGGTGTATGACAGATGACTTTAAAAGTGACTGAGAACTGACGTTTGGTAGAGGGGCTAGTCTGGTTCCCCTTGTCCCCACGGGCAGGCCTGGGGAGTGGGTGGGTGCCCCAGAGGACCAGAGTTAGGTTAACCTCATTGTATGGGAAAGCATCCAAATAATCAGAGCCAGAACTGAGTGGAATGAGCCACTTAAGGAGAGAGTTATCCTTGCAGTCTTTAAGCAAAGATTTAATGACCACTTACCAGGTGCTTCACCCAGGGTCATCCTCTTCTAGGTCCAGCTTGGACTGTCTGTCTTTTCTGGGCACTTCCAGCTATGAGAATAGTATGGTGCTGGCAGCATGGGGGAGGAGAGAGAAGGGGGGAACTTTGATCTAGCTTGGCATAGAGTTCTCAGAGTCAAAGGAAGCAACGGAGTTAATGCACTTTGCCAGCTTTAAGGGAGGATGTGATTGAAGATATTCCCCCAGATCTCACTGTAGTGTGGCCCCTTCCCATGGTGCACCAGGATGATCCCAAAGACCTTATGTCCTGGTCTGCCTTCCAGTCACTGGCCCTGTATTCGACCTTTGGAAAGTACCCCTGTTATGTCACACCCCTCAAGGGAGTTTGCAGCCCACAGGATCAGAGGTTCTGAACCAGAAGAGAGTTCAGTCCAACTCCCCCTATCCCCTTTACACAAGATAAAACCACGGCTCTGAAAGAATAACTTGACCAAAATCACACGATCAGTGAGCAACAAAGCCAGGATGTGTACTCAGATCTTGACTCTAAATCCAGTGCTCTTTCTATTACACCACATTTAAGGCATTAAGAGGAAAGCACATTGGTCAGGGCTTAGGGGTTTCTGGGCTCTAATCCCAACTTTCTGGCCACTTGTCCTTGTTAAAATAACTCTCTGTTTATAAAGAGAAGAGACTGGACTAGGTGATCTGAAAAGTCCCTTCCATCTCTAAGATTCTATAATTCTACAATTGTATTCTATAGTCTGAAATCTGGTCTCACTCTGCCTAGCACATTTCATCTGATTTACTCCCGTTCTCATTGGGAACCTCTCCTTCCAGCCAGACTGGTCTCATCCTCACACTCTGCCCCCTCTAAGCTTAGACTCAGTCTCCACTCCCCACCCCAGCTATCCAGCACCAGGCCAGCCTTCAGTGGCCCTCTTCAGCCAACTCCTTCCAACCCAACCCAGGTATCTCTTCCTTCTCATATTCCTCCTGTACAAATCATTTTGGCCCTTAATCATGCTCATTGTCTCAGATCACCTGTTCCACCTTTGTGCCTGGTTTCCCTGAGGAGATGTTAAACTTCTTGAGGGCAGGAAAATGGATGCATTTCTTTTGTAATAACCTCCATTCCTGTTCCTATGCTCCTCAATTCTGAGCCCATTGTGGATTGGTAATACAGCCTTGTTGTTATAGAAGATCCCTCTATTGGTAAGGGCATGTGGCCAGGTGGATAGATAGACAAAACTTATTTAGTACTTACTGTGTGCCAGGCACTGTGATAAGTGTCCAGGATATTAGTAGAAGCAAAGAAAAAAAATGAAGACAATCCCTACCTTCAAAGAGCTTCCATCCTAATGGAGTTGGGGAAGAGGAAAGACAATCCATACCAAGGGGCTGGAAGGGAGAAAATTGTGGAGAACAAGGAATGGGATTGGGAATGGCCTGGTGGTCAAGGCCAGGATCTCATCAGTCAGAAGAGAGGGCTGTCACTAGGGGGAGAAGGCTTGTAGGGAAAGGAAAGGAGAAATGATTAGCAGATGCATCAGCAATATTTTGCCTCTTTGGAGAGTTCACTCTGGATCTCGGAGTCAAGCAGCAGGTAAAGGGCTGAGCTGCTACCACCCATCTTGCCATGTTTTTCCTCTCCCCTAATAATCCAGGCTCTAGCCAGAATTAGACTCCTTCTCAACTACATGATTCTGCTCGCTTTCTGTTTTCCAAACTGAGGCTAGCTGGGTCCCAGTGTATCCTTCTTCACCTTCCAGCTCAGAGTTAATTGCTAATTTAATTTAACTGTTTCTATTTCTGACAGCATTGTACGTTGTTGTATGTTGTGTAGGAAGACAATTCATGAAGAACATGGCTATAATTGGAAGGAACGTTATGTTTGGAAGCACACCAATATTTGGATGAAGGAAGGGTAATCTCAAGGGATAGTCTGTTATTAAGACATCTAGGAATATGAAACATAACCTTAATTTCTCATTCAGCTGCTTCTATCCATGGAATGTGGAGGGCTAATGGGATGGGCAGTGCAAGGATGAGGGGCTACTTGGGGACCCATTAATACCAGTCAGAACTTGATGTTATGCAAAGAGAGTTTTTTGAACATCTGGTTTTGCCCTCCCAAATGCCCTAAGGGAGAGGGGGCTGGTTAAAAAGGGAAAGGGCCATGTCTATGCAGTCAGTAAACTGTGAGTAGATCACTGTTTCTGGGACCATAGATTTAGTGTTAAAAGGTACTATAGTCCAGCCCATTCATTTTACAGATGGGGAAACTGAGGATAAGGAAGTTCAAGTAACTTTGCCCTAGGCATGGGTCAGGAACCTGCAGCCTTATGGTTATATGTGGCCTTCTAAGCCCTTAAAGTGCAGCCTTTTGACTGAATCCAAATGTTACAGAACAATTTTTAAAAAAAAAAAATCCTTTTAATTAAGTGATTTGCTCTGTAAAGTTTGGATTCAGTCAAATGGCCGCACTTAAGGCCCTAGAAGGCCACATGTGACCATAAGGCTACCCGTTCCCCACCCCTGGTCCAAGGCCTCCAAGGTAACATATGACATAGGTGAGATTTAAACACAGATCCTCTGATTCCAGAACTGATGATCTTTCCCAGGTGCTCCCCTGGCTCCCTCAAGGAGGTCACAAAAAGTGGATAATAACCCCCCACTACCGGCATCAGAGGGTTATAGTGAGGAAAGTGCTCCGTAAGCCATTATTTCAAGGGTCTGTAATTCCCTCCCACTTTATAATCCCTCTTCTCTCACAGATCACAGCCCCCTTGGAAGGTTTTTGGGAGGTATTGTGGCCAGAAAGTCCATCACCTGGCAGCCAACCTGCATATGAGCCTCTGCAAACTTAATCCTGTCCTCATCAAATCGGCATCTTACAGCCCCATCTCCCTGCCCATACTCAGGGCCTTTCTGAGTGGGTAGAACCTTCCACAGCCTATATCCCACTAGAATAGAAACTCAAGAACCTAGGTGGGGACCTCATTGAATGGTGCAGGCAGGAACAACAGGCAATCACTTGCTAACTGTCCACAGAAAAAGGATCTGACTCAGATTGATGAAAGATGAGGTTGAACAGGTAGGGAGACCCGTATTATAGAAGGCCTTCGAAGCCAGATTGGGGAGTTTAGACTCTATTCTATGAGCCATGGGATGGTTATTAGGGATCACAGAATAGTCCTACCCTCACATTTTTTTAAACCAATTTTGTAGACGAAACCCAAAGAGATTAAATGACTTGCCCTGGGTCAAACCTTTTTTTTTGGGGGGGGACAGAAAGCAATCAGGGTTAAGTGACTTATCCAGGGTCACATAGCCAGTAAGTGTCTCAGGTCTGATTTGAACTGAGGTCCTCTTGACTGGAAGGCAGGTGCTTACATCCACTGGCTGAGTAGCTGTCCCTTCAGGCATTTTTTTCTTTTTTTAGCTAGACAATGGAATTAAGTGACTTGCCCAGGATCACATAGCTAGGAAGTGTGAAGTGTCTGAGGCCAAATTTGAACTCAGGTGCTTCTGACACCAAGGCTGGAGCTCTATCTTCTGTGCCACTTACCAGCCCATAGGCATTCTTTTGAACTGAGAATTCAAACCTAGGATCCTTTCCAAATTCCTGAAAGTGACCATCCCAGAGGGTAAGGGATCTGAGATGTCATCTCATAAGTCTGGATCTCCTTTGCACAGAGCACCCCTTGATGATGCTGGTGAGCACCAGTTCCCTGTTTTCTGCCTCACTTCATGATATTTGTTCATTTCCTCTGCCACATCATTGATTTTGGAATTGGAACCTTGTGTTGTGAGTACTTCCAAAATGCAATTTCTTTTCCAATTACAAAAATGGGAGGCGTTTCAGAGAGATGGTTGTTTGGGACAACTCTGATGATGTAAGATGCTGAAGATGTCAGTAAAAATTTATTTTTCAAAATGCTCTGTGACCACAAGGGTAAAGCAAGCTGAGAAAAATCACGGCAAGTGAGTAGTTAGGATTTGAAGAGTGGGTAAAAATAGGACATTCTGAGGCATCGGGGAATTACTGAACGGCCCACTCAATGACAGAGATTCATTCTGCAGCTTTGTCTCAAACCCTCAGTGCAATAAAGGGTTAGAAATACCGGACTTTAGAATGAGAGACAGCGGGGTGGGTTTAGAGAGGAGAGTGGAGGGAAGAGGAGGTAGGGAAGGAAAAGGGATGGAAAGATGAAGAAGGGGGAGAGGAGAGGACAGGACAGGGAGAGAAGAATGGAGGAGACAGGAGTGGAAGAGGGAGAGAGGAGAGGATGGGGAGAAAAGAGGAGAAAGAGAAGGAGGAGAGAAGGGAGGGGAGGGAGAGAGATGGAGACAGAGACACAGACAGAGACAGACAGAGAGCCAGACCCGCATGGGAAGCAGAGGCGCAGGACACAAGGCTAGACCCTCCCAGGAAAGCAGAGGCCAGAAGGAAAAGGACTCCTAGCAGCCCATCCCCATCCCGGGGCGGGGTCCGCGCGGGCGCGCTCCTCCTCCCCGCCCCCGGACCGCCACGCCGGGTCTTGGTGGGGCTAGCGAGCGCGTTCCCGAGTCTGCGGACATCTGTTTTCACTTTCGCCTTCGCCGCCCCCTAGCTCGGGCTGTGTCCCCTCCCCCCCCGCAGCCTTCCCCCACAGCCCCCGGCGCTCCCTCCGCGGCCATGGAGGCGCTCAGAGCCCGGGTGGTGAGCACGCTGGACCGCCTGAGCCCACCCGAGCTGGAAGAGTTCAAGTTTTACCTGAGGAGCTCCGGGAAGAAGCCTAGGATCCCGATGGAGGACCTGGACACGGCCCCCACGACCTCGGCTCTGGCCGATCTGCTGCTCAAGCGCTACGTCGTGTCCGGGACCCCCAGGGTCTTGGTCCGGGTGTTCCAGCGGATGCGCCGGAACGACCTGGTAGCCGAGTGGGGTAAGGTGGGGTGCAAGCTCGGGGCTCTCCTAAGGGGGGGCGGGGGCGGTTCCCGCCCTCTGGGTTCATCTCTGGGTTTATCTCGCGCCGAAGCCCTCCTACTCCCACCTCCACTCCCCACCCCCTGAAGAATCATCAGGTTTGACCGTCCCCAAGCTCTTCAGATCATCTCATGGGTGTGTCCCACGAGACCCCTGGTAAGCTAAGCTACTGCTCCAGGTATTCTTAGCTCCGTTTTACAGAGGAACAAACCGAGGCTTAGAGGGTGACTTCCCTATGTTTGGTCACCCGGCTAGTGAGCTACCAAGCAACGTAATTTGCACAGGTAGTGAGAGTCAGATGCAGTGCTGGATGCTAGAGCTTTACATGTCCCCCATCACCTTGCTGCCCCCCACCTGTCACCCACGTAGAAAAGATGGAGAGAGTTTAAAAAGATCAGGGGCCCAGATGGGCGTTTGGAGCTTCAGTTGAAAAGATGAGGACTTGAAATAACCAGGAGATAAACAGGAAGCCAGAATGGGAAACTGCTATTTATTATACAGAGTACTAGACTTGTCCAAGGTCACTTAGCTAATAAATGGGGCCTTCTGACTTCTAAACCAGGGCCCTTTTTAGAATACCATGACTCCCAAGTGCTGGGCCCCAAAACATCAATAGATTGAAGATTCATTTTGATAACTCTATAAGAGATTATTCAGGGGACATCCCCCCCCCTTTCCATTCCAAACCAACAGGTATTTAGTGAGATTCCCTTTGTTGAGCTACATGCTAGGCAGGGTGCTAGATACCCGAAGGACTTTATAATCTATCTGATCCTTGGAGTTTATCCCTAATCTTTTGAGATCATTAGCATGAAAGATCTCCAACAATATTTACATGCTGGTGAGACAGGTCAAGTGTGTGGCATATATTACATGTATTTGGCATGTAATATGAATTCCAGCACTGCATATTGTTGTTTGTATGTTGTGTCCCCTGTTAGAATGGGAGCTTGTTGAGGCAGGCAGGGATTCTGTTTTTGCCTTCCTTTATGTCTTGGGTGCTTAGCACAGGCTTGGCACTAGGGAAGGGCTTCCTGCTTGCTGACCATAAGGAAGGACTTTGACAAAATAAGTGGTCCCTGCCAGCTTGCTTCATTCATTCAGTATGCACTTACTATATGCTAGGTGCTGGGGATACAAAGCTAAAACCAATTTAGCTCTTGCTTTCTAGGAGTTTACGTTCTAGGGAAAACAACATATACACAGAAAATTAAATAACAATATATACAGAGTCATTTCTGAGGTGACACTGGCAACTGGGAGATCAGGATAGGGAGGGGTGGTGTTATTCAGGGGACTTTTCCCTCCTTCTCCCTCACTTACAGAGCAATAAATGAGATTCACTTTGGTCAGCTAAGCAAGGCAGGGATTCTATTAAGTAGAAGGGCTCCATAGGCTGGGGAAAAAGCCTGTGCAAAGACCCAGAGAGGAGATGGAATCACATATAAAGGCCAAGCAGGCTAGAATGGCTGTAGTAGAGTAGGACGTGCTAAAGGGGTTATTGTCTTCATTTTATATGGGAAGAAACTGAGTCTCAGGGGAAGGGACTTTGTGATCATCCAGCTAATAACTTCTACTGGTGGGATTGAAGGTGAGTTTGTCCTGACTCCAAGTCCAATAGTCTAGACAATGTACCATGCCACCACTTGGGTAAGCATTTGGGTTGGGCTTCAAAAGATAGAAACCGAGTAGAAGAGGAGCAGGTGGGAAGATGTCTCAGGTTTAGGTAACAGCATGAACAAAAGCATGGAGGTGGTAGAGTGTAGCAGGGTTTGCAGAGAATGGCCCAATGAGTGTGTGATGCAGGGTCCAACCCCAGAGCCAGGAGATGGAGCTGGAAAGGGCCAGATTGTGGAAGAGGATTGTGTCTCAAAACTCAGATTAGTGTTGGTGGACTCTGTTTTTGAAGGGGTTTCCCTTTTGGAGTTATCAACAGGTCTGGGCAGAAACATTTTGTTTGAGGACATGCTGCTGAGCTGTCTGAGCAAGGTCAGTCAGGGTTGCAGGGTCTAAGGGAGACTGTTTCAGGGACCTGTCATTAGCCCTCAGGACTGTGGGATCCTGGAGTCCCAGCTTGATGAAAGAAGTCAGAGGAGCTTTGTGCCCTCATTCAGCAGCGTGTGTTCAAAGCACTTCCTCATTTACAAAGGGCTTTTCTCACAGCAACCCCGATGATACAAATATTGTCATTTCCATTTGACCCCTGAGCATCTCAGGGTTCAAGTCACTAGCCCAGGGTCAATAATGCTAAGTAGCAGACCTGCTCCCTTGGTGGGGATTTGTTACATGTCAGTACAAATGTTTACACTTCAAATGGGGACTTCATTTATGGTTTGTTGGTTGTCTAGAGTTAAGAAAGTGATGGAGAACATATAGTAATTCTGATTATATAGAAGTTATATAGGAGTGCAGGGTATAATCATCCCACCCACTCTATACCACCTCCCCAAGCTGGTTCATATTTCCCAGCATGCCACTTGAATTCAGATCTTTTAATTCCAAACATGCCCTTTCCACAGCTGACTTTCTCAGTTGGAGATGCAGCAGTATAAGTAGACTTAGTAAACTCAACTTCATCAGAATACTTGTGGGAGAGGAGCCAATCCTCATTCTGCTTGGTCCCGGGGGCAAACAAGACTATGGGGGGGGGGGGGGGTCCCAAAAGGAAAAGTTAGGCTTGATGTAAGGGGAAATTTCCTAGCAATTAGAGCTGTCCAGAAGTGTCATGAATGTCCTCAATGAGGCTTCCCCTCACTTGGGGGGGCAGTATGTGTGTGTGGGGGCAGCATCTTCAGTGGGAGACTAGCCTCATATGAGGGATATTGTAGAAGGAGATTCTTACTCAGGTTAGGATTGTAGTAGAGAGCTTTTTAGCTGCTGTAGGCTAAGTGCCTGGTGGGCATATGAGAAAAGAGTCAAGTGAATATTAGGCTCAGAGCTTTAACGCTAAATCAAACTAGGACTACAGAGGAGTAGAAAACCTTTTGACAGGAACCTTATTTTCCCTTTTCCCTCCTGATTTATGCCTTTAATTTCCCCCCACCCACTTTTCTAGGGAGGGGGTGATCCCTGTAGACTCTGTAACAAGAAACATTTCCCATCTTGAGGAACTGTAATCAGTATGTGTCATGGCAGCACAGACAGTTATGGGTGAGCCCAGCTGGATTGTGTTTCCAACCTCCAGTTCTCCCTCCTCATCTCTACCTCCTGGCTTCCTTTAAGTGTCAGCTCAAGTCTCCTCTTCTACAAGAAGCCCCTGCCTATCCCCCTTAATCCTAGTGCTTTCTCTTTGATCAGAGCTTTAATGTAGCCTGATTTGTTCCAGCTGTTTGCATGTTGCCTCCTGTATTAGATGTGAGCTCCTTGAAGGCAGGGATTGTCTTTTACCTACCTTTCTTTGTATCCTCAGAGCTTCCCCCTGCCTGGCACATAGTAGCCTCTTAGGAGATGTCTGTGGTATGTCCAGTTCAGAAGCAATTGGTGATATGGGACTGGAGGTGAGGAGAGAGGCCAGGGCCATATATGTAGGTCTGGGAGTCATCTGCACCAGTCCCATGATTAAATCCATAGAGGCTAATGAAGCTACCAAATGAAAGAATAGTAGCTGGGCCAATCTACCAATTGCAGAGGGAGAGCAGAGAAGCTGCTCCAGGACAGAGCCTTGGGGTATTCCAACTGTAAGGAAACATGAATATGGATGATGGTGAAGCGAAGGATGCTGAGAAAGAGCAGCCAGAGAGAGGAGAACCAAGACAGGCAGCTAGTGACACAGTAGATAGAGCCTTGAGCCTGGAGTTCAAATCCAGCTTGAGACACTTACTAGTTGTGTGACCCTGGGGAAGTTATTTAACCTGTTTTACCTCAATTTTGTCAACTGAAAGATGGGGATAAAATAGCAGCTCCCTTCCTGCGTTTTTTGAGAGGATCGAGGAGTAATATTTGTAAAAAGTGCCTAGCATACAGTAGGCACTATATAAATACTTTTTCCTTTTCTCCAGCATTACAAAACATCGTGTTGGACGTACTACATTGGTGGGCACAGATTCCTCGCAGTTACCAGCATCAGATATTGCAGAGAGATGAAAAAGGTGAGGATTGAGAAAATGCCATCCTATTTAGCAATGAAGAGGTCACTGGCAAATCTGTAAAGAACAGTTTTTGTTGAATGATGAGGCCCAAAGCCAGATTACAAGGGGTTGAAGAGTTAGTGAGAGAGGAGAGAAAGTAGAGAGGATGATTGAAGACAACTGTGTGGCTGAAAAAAAAAAGAGAGAGAGAGAGAGAGAGAGAGAGAGAGAGAGAGAGAGAGAGAGAGAATGAGAGCACAATAGCTAGCAGGGAAGGTGGAGATCTGTGGAAGGTGGGGCCTATTTATAGACTATAGGGAAGGAACCCACAGATAGGAAGAGGTTAGAGGACAGAGGAGGATTAATGATTGTAGGAGAACATTGGAGGGAATGGAGTTAAGGAAATGTGGTGAGAGATAGAGAAAGAAGATGTGGGAAAGCAATAAATAAATAACCCTATTCTTCGTTCTTTTTTGGTGGTCCATTTTCCCTGAAAATAGTGAGTGTTTTGACAACGACTTTGAAGAGACAGTATGAAAATGATGGCCCTGAAATGGTAACTTTTTATCTAAGCCTTGATAATGTAACTAACGACCACATGGCTTCTCATTCAGGCAACTGGCTCCTTCCTGTAGGTGTAAAAAGGGAGATTTGTATGTTGTTTCACTCCCTTGTTCAAAAAAACTCCACTATCTGTTTATTCCCTTTGAGATACCATAGATCTGCCTCCGATCTAACTCTTCAAACTGATTTCATGTCCCACCCCTTCATACATTCTCTAGTTAAGTCAATTCCCCTGCTAGATATTCTACAGAATCAGCAGAATTCCACCAGACTGTCTCCCATTCCTGGAGTACTCTCTCTCTTCACCTGCACCTCAAGGAATCCCTGGATTTCATTCAAAACTCAGCTTAGCTGCCACCTTGTACCTAAGGCCACCCCCTTCACCCCAGTGGTTGGAGCTCTCCCAGTATAACATAAACTCCATGGGTGGCAAAGACTGCGATGTTTCGGTCTTTGTATGTACAGTGTCCAGCACAGTGCCTAATGTAGAGTAAGGACTTAATAAATGCTTGTTCAATCCATTTATCTCATTAGCTACTTAAACTGGGAAAGAGAAGAACAGTTAGTATTCCCATTCCTCCTGCAGGCAGCTAGGTGGTGGCTAGGACAGAATGCTGGACCTGAAGACCCAAGGAAGACCAGAGTTCAAATCCATTCTCAACACTTGCTAGCTACATGACCCTTGGGCATTCAAATCTGTCTATGCCTCAGGCCTTTCATGTAAAATGATGATAATAACACCTACCTTTTGAGTTTTTGCAATGATCAAATAAGATGGCCTCTTTAAGTACTGTGCAAATCTTACAATGCTATATAAGTATTAGATGTCAACATTCCTGTACCCCTTTTATAGCTGAGAAAACAGGTTGAGAAGTTACCTGATTTGATCAAGGACGCAGTTAGGAAGTGCTAGACCCCAGAGCTAAACCCAGTTCTGTTGAATCCAAATCCTGTTGTCTTTCTGTTTTCCTAGAACCACCCTCATTTCTACCTTTACCTTCTTTGTCCCCTCATTACTACTTTGTTATCTCCCCCATGTGGAAGCAAGGCACCCACATCCCACCAGAGCTCCTAGGAAAGGGGAAGGATTGGGGAATCCCTGCTGCATTGCAGAAAGAGGCTGAGGGAAAACTTAGGGAACAAAATGGAAGACACTGGTGGAACTGAGGCATGGTATCTCTAAAGAGTGTGTCCTCCTCAGTGTCAGTCACCCAGATCATCTTAGAGGCAGTAAAAATGGCTCCCTGCCCCCAAGAATCCAAGAGGTGGTGCTAAACCAGCTACTTTATGGTAGGGCAACCAACACCTAGCCCCTAAGACCTAACCAGTTGGGCCATATTTGTCCTCTTAGCACAGGACTGAGGGTCTTGTTGATGCTTTCTGGGAGGAAGGGTCTCTCCTGCTCCCCACTCAGCTCCCAAAGCTAAAATGTCAAGGAATGCCAGGTTGCTGTCTCGTGCCCCTCCAGCTCTTTCTGAATCTCTTCCTTTTGGTGGTGGGAGCCTCTGGACTAACTCCTGGGAGCAGGAAAGAATAGGGCCACACCTGTCCGGGGACTTAAGTGTCATGTTCTCATTGGAATTCTTGGGGCCATAGCTCTGGGTTGGGGAGATTTGGGGGACTTTGTAGTCTATGTGTAATCCACTGAAATCTGCTGAAGTTCCTGACTTGTAGAAAGGATGAGAAGGCTCCAGCCCCTGGGGAATCCATGCTGCTCTCATTCCTGTTCCCTCACAGGGTTACCTGTTCCCCAGATAAACTCAAACCCAAGCCCTGCCTTACCTCA
>NW_027555635.1:0-33324 GCF_003287225.1 Phascolarctos cinereus | reverse complement strand
CTCCAGAGTTCTTGGAATGGAAAATGCTGTCCATATCCAAAGAAAGAACTATGGAAGTTGAATCGCTATCACTTATTTTTACCTTCTGTTGAGTTTTGTTTCATCTTTCTGATGGTTCCTCCTATGGTTTTAATTTTTACTTACAACTTCACTAATGTGAAAATATGTTTAATGGGTATCTAAATGTAAAACCTATATCACATTGTGCGCCGTTTGGGGAGATGGGGGGGGAGGAAGGGGGAGAAAAATTTTCAACTCAAAAGCATGGGGAAGTGATTGTTGATAAATGAAAATAGATTAATAAAATTTTAAAAAACTCAGGGAGTAGGCACACACCACGAGGAAAAAGCAGAAAGGGGCAATGACCACAGATTGTTATTATGGGGACAGGGAAGATCAAGGCAGAAATTCAGAAAAGGACAACATTGTCAATATACCTACATCTGAATCCTCAAAGCGGAATATAAACTGATCTCAAGCACAGAGCTCCTTCATGGAAGAGTTCAAGTAGGATTTTAAAAGTCAAACAAGAGAGGTAGATGAAAACTGGGAAAAGAAATGAGAAGTATACAAGAGAGTCAATAGCTTGGAAAAAGAAGGACAAAAATTGACTGTAGAAAACAAGTCCTTAAAAATACAATTGGCCAAATGGGGAAAAAGTACACTGAAGAAAACAATCCTTAAAAAGTAGAATTTGCCAAATGGAAAAGGAGGCACAAAATCTCACCAAAGAGAAGAACTCCTTGAAATGTGTAATGGGCCAAGTGGAAGAGGGGGTACAAAATCTAATAGAAGAAAACGACTCGTTAAAAATTAAGTTTAGGCAAGTGGAAACTGATGACTCTATGAGACATCAACAATCAGTCAAACAGAAACAAAAGAACGAAAAAAATAGAAGAAAACATGAAATACTTTGTTGCTAAAACAACTGAGCCGAAAATAGATCCAAGACAGACAATTTAAAAATTATTGATCTACCTGAAAACCATAATGTAAAGAGAAAGAGCCTGGATAGCGTCTTTCAGGAAATCGTCAAGGAAAACTACCCTGAGGTCCTAGAACCAGAGGTTAAAAGTCATTGAAAGAATCTACCCATCACCTCCTGAAAGACATCCAAAAGTGACAACACCAAGGAATATTGTAGCCAAATTCCAAAATTACGAGTTCAAAGAGAAAACACTGCAAGCAGCCAGAAAGATATAATTTAAATATTATGGAATCACAGCCAGGATTACTCAGGACCTTGTGGCTTTGACATAAAAAGATTGGAGGGCATGGAATATGATATTTCATAAGGCAAAGGAGCTTGGCTTACAACCAAGGATCTACTACCCAGTGAAACTGAACATAATCTTTCAGGGGAGGAGATTCAGTGAAATAGGGGACTTCCAAACCTTCCTGATGAAAAGACCAGAGCTCAACAGAAAATTTGATCTTCAAATACATGACTCAAGAGAGGCAAGAAAAAGTAAACAGGAAAAAAAAATGTTATTAATAAGGGCAAACTGTTTATATCCCTATAAGGAAGACGACACTTGTAACTCTTGGGAACTGCATTGTTATTATGATATTTAAAAGGGTTGTACATAAGGGCAGCTAAGTGGCACAGTGGATAGAGCTCCTGCCTTGGAGTCAGGAAGAACTGAGTTCAAATTCGGCCTCACACACTTGACACTTACTGGCTGTGTGATCTTGGGCAAGGCACTTAACCCTGATTGCCTCACCCAAAAACCAGCCAAAAAAAGTGTTTTACATAGACAGAGGGTGTGGGTACAAGTTGACTTTGATGTAAGGACAAAAAATCTAATTAAGTTGTGAAAAGAAATTGTACTAAGAGAAGAAGAAAGAGGAGGCATACAATGGTAACTTGCATCACATGAATGGGCACAAAAACCTATTACAGTAGAAGGAAAGAAGGGAGGGAGATGAGCATTTTTTGAACCTTACTCTCATCAGATTTGGTTCAAAGAGGGAATAACATAATCAGGTATAGCAATCTAACTTGTCTTGTAGGAAGTAGGAGGGGAAAGGGAAAAGAAAAGAGAAGGGTTGAATAGAAGTGAGGGAAGAAGTAGTAAGGGTAAAGTGGAAGAAAAGGGAGGGGGCTAATACAAGGGAAGACAGACTGAGGAAGTCGGTAGTCAAAAGCAAAACACTAGTGAGGGAAAAGGAGAAAGGAGAGAGCCAAGAGGATATATATTGGGCACAGTAACAGCAACACTGTAGGATGATCAGCTATGGAATGATTTCGCTCTTCTCAGCAGCAAAGTGGCCTAAGACAGTTGCAAAGGAATCATGAGGGAAAATGCTTGTTTACATCCAGAGAAAGAACTAATGGAGACTGAATACATACCAAAGCGTAATACTTTCACTTTCTTTATTTTTTCAAGTTTTTTTTTTGGTGTGTTTTCTTCCACAGCATGACTAATATGTGAATATGTTTTACATGATTGCACATATATAACCTGTATTAAATTGCTTACCATATAGGGAGGAGGAAAGGGAAGGAGAGTGGGAGGAAAATTAGAACTCAATATTTTTTTAAGATGTATGTCAAAATTTCTCTTTACATGTAATTAGAAAAAAATAAGATATTATTTTTAAAATGCTTTTGTTCCATGAAGAATAAAAAAAGGGGGTTGTTTCCGAGAAACCTGAGAAGACTGATGCCGAGTGAAGTGAGCAGTAGTAGAGAACAATTTGTGTAATAACAGCAACATTACAGAGAAAAAGAGTGTTGAAGACACTTAAGAACTTTGATCAAGTTAATGACCAAGCATGATTCCAGAGGACCCATGAGGATGCTTATTACACACCTCTAGATAAAAATGTGATGGACTGACTCAGAGTGCAGAATGAGACCTACTTTTGGACGTAGCCAATAGAAGAGTTTGCACGGCTTACCTACATGTTCATATTTTGTATAGAGGTTTAGTTTTTTTTTTCCCATTTTCATTGTACAAGGGAGGGAAGGGATCTAGATGGGAGAAGAAATTAACACTCATTCATTCAAAAAGAGTAAAAAGAAAAGTTGCAATTTTAAAAGAATGTGGATTCTCTCAAATGAAATAAGCAAATGAGGAGAAGGGAAGGATTTTGAAGTATAAATAGAGACCTGACACTTAATTGTAGCTATCTCCATGAGTCTGACTATCCATGGAAGCCACTACCCCTGCCATGAGAGTCTGGCAATTCCTAGGATTACGTGAGAGGGGAAGAGGCTCTGATTGGGTTCATTCTTCCAGTCCTAAATTCTTGTCATTGCAATGGAGGTTGCTGCCAATTCCTGCAAGACCACCATTCAGGAGCTAGACTCCCATGAAAATCCCCAGTCAGATGCCATGGTCCCAGTTGCAGATTTCCACTTGGAGGCCAAAGGCCCATTAGGATCACCAACTGGTTAGAGAAAGGATGAGAAAAACATGAAGAAAGTTGAAGAAACAAAAATAACTGTGAGAGGGACAGCTAGGTGGTGCAGTGGATAGAGCACCAGCCCTGTATTCAAAGAAGATCTGAGTTCAAATCCAACCTCAAACACATAACACTCACTAGCTGTGTGACTCTGGGCAAGTCACTTAACTCCAATTGCCTCACCAAAAACAAAACAAAACAAAAACAACTGTAAGAGATAATCAGTGGGACCAGCCTCTGCTGAAAGGACTCCTAGAAAGGAGTAAAACAAATCCCCCTATGCACTGGCTTTAGGGCCTCGCCTTCTCTTGAAGATGTGATGTCTGACCCCAAAAGCCTTCTTAAAGAAAGAGCCCCAGACTAGTCATTAGGACCTGGGATTGTAACTTGTGGCTCTGACTCCTCTGTCTTTGTGCCTCAGACCTTACATCTTAAAAATGGCCATTTGTCCTCAATTTTCTGTAACATCTCTTCCAGCTCTACCATGCTATGTTCCAAGATCCATTCAAGGTCTATCATTCCATGTCCTCTGTACTTACTGCCTCTCCTTTTGTGACTCTGTTCAAAGAGTTCTTCCATCTCTAATATTGTTTTTTTGGAGGCTAATCTCAGCTTGGACATTCTCTGTTAAATGCCCTTTTCAACTCAGACATTCTCTCTTCTGTGGTTAGAAATAAAGAAGCCACAGTCTGGACCTTTCTTTTTCTAAAAGACATGTGTATTGCCAGGGCTCTGAGAAACTCATTCACTTCAATACATTGAGAATGCTAAAGGCATCATTGTGCCATTTGAACAGAGGGCAATGCTTCTAATAGGGAGAAAAGTTTTAATAGGGGCGTGATAGAGAGGACAGAGTGCTGGATTTGAATTCAGGAAGACCGGAGTTCAAATTCTTCCAAACACAGGTCATAGCTGTGTGACCCTAGGGAAGTCATTTAACCTCACGGTTTCTCAGATTCCTTATCTGCAAAATGAGAGAGACACTGGATTCCCTGGTCTCTAAAGTCTCTTCCAGATCTAAAATCTGTGATCTTTTCATACTCTAATTCTGTGAGTTCACCTTCCCCCCACAATCCCAAACACACACATAGGTGGATGGTGACTACATTATCTTGTGAGAAGGGAAGAAGAGTTCTAGTGCCCCTCAATTCATCAATCTGGCCAAAAATACCCTAATCCAAATATAGGTTGATTTCAGAGTCCCCGATTCTTTCTGGGGCATGAGCAATCAGTACTTACATGCTGGCTTAAGTATGCTAAAGTTTGTACCAAGTGAAGATTGTTTCGAGCAGCCTAAGCAGAAAACCTGACTATAGAGCTGCTCCAGTGTGAATCAGGGCCAGGCAGGGAGCATAAAGCCCAGTTGAGAGTCTCTGAGAATAGAAAATTGCCTGGCCTGATTAGGAGAGGCAGCAGGGAGCAGCCTCGGGGAAAGGCTTGAAATCTGGACAGGAGGAGGGGCTGGGCAAGTTAATCCCTGTGACTGACAGCCCAGACTCATGGAACATTTGGGGAGGGGGGAAGGGCTGGGAGGGCAATTAAGAATTTCAGCTGCCAGGGCTGCAGTCCTAGAATGATAGAATCTTCCAATCACAGAACCGAAGAGTTGGAGGGATTGTAGATGCCACGTTCCCACCCAGGCTTGAGCGTCAATCTCCTGTACAACATTCAGAACTTGTGGGCAGTTCTTTCCTCCTGAGGCAGCCTGTTCCACTTTGGGGCAGTTGCCTCATGGAGGGACAGCAGTGATTTCAGCCTGATCCCACTCCCTCCTCCCAACTAGAGAGAGTCCTCAAACACTCTCAATCCTCTCTCCCCTCTCCCCACCAGAGAGCTAGGAGTGTCATGTCTGGGTATCAGGGCAGCCTCTCCACAGGGATCCATCCTGGGACCCAGTCCTGAAAGGGATGCCAGAGGTGGGTCTGGAACACCCAGAGAGGTCAAGTGAATTTTCCTCCATCCTATTTTCTTCTGTTTCTTCTTCCTCTGTCTCTCTCCCTCTGGCCATCTCCCTCTCCCCCCCCTTTCCTGTCCCTCCACAAAAGTCTATTTTACTTCTAACCACTGCCTCTTTTAATCTGCCCTTCCTCTTGTCATCCCATGCCTCCTTTCTCTTATACTTTTTCTCATATTGTTTACCTATTAGGTAAGATAGATTTCTGTATACAACTGAGTGTGTGTGCATATTTTTCCCTTTGAACCAATTCTGATGAGAGTTCAAGAATCGCACACTGTCTTGCTCCTCATTTCCCCCTTCACTGTAAAAGCTCGTTTGCATGCCTCTTTTACATGAGAAAATGTTTCCCATTCTCTCTTTCCCTTCCCCCTTCTCCCATTGCCCCCCTCTTTCTCACTCCATTATTTTCTGAGATCACCTCACTATAATCAACGCATACCCATGGTCTATACATAGTCTCTGTAGATTCCTTCTCATTGCCCTTATAATGATATAGATCTTATGAGTTGCATGTATCATCACCACATGTGGGAATGTAAGCAAATTAATTTTATTGAGTCCCTTATGATTTCTCTTTTCCTGTTTGTGTTTTTATACTTGTCTAGAGTCTTGTGTTCAGGAATGCTTAAAATTTCTCTGTTTTATCAAATGTCCATTTCCCCCTGAATACTCAGTTTTGTTGTACAGTTCATTCTTCATTGCAATGCTAGCTCTTTGCCTTCCCAAAGATCATATTCCAAGCTCTGTGCTCCTTTAACATGGAAGTCATTAACTGTTGTGTGATCAAAGCTTACTCTGGCTCCGTGATAGTTGAATTGTTTCTTTGTAGCTGTTGGTAACATTTTTTCCTTCACCTGGGAGCTCTGGAATTTGGCTATTATATTACTGGGAGTTTTCCTTCAGACATGTCTTCAGGAGGTGATAGATAGAACAGAGTAGCTTCTACATTTTTAACAGGCCGCCCAAAATCCTTTGGTGTGCTGCAAGCAGAAGTGGCCCGCTGGCCGAAGGTTGTGCAGACCTACCCTAGACATTGGCTTCTACCCTGTGTCTCATCACTCTTCTAGGTCTTTAGAAGTGAGCTAGGGAGGCAGGAGAACAGCAGCTGCCCTGGGGATCTTTCCCTCTTCCGTTAGGGAGGCATCATCCTTAAGGGGGACAAGGGGAGGGAGGGGTGGTGCTGCTCAGCCTTGAGGGCTTCAGAAGGGGACAGCAGAGTGAAAGGGAGCAGTGTCTCTTACACTTGTGGGAATGTTGGAGCTCTGACCTCTCCCTCCCTTGCCTGTGAATCAGGGCAAGGTGTGTGTCTGTGTGCGTGTGTGTGTGTGTGTGTGTGTGTGTGTGTGTGTGTGTGTGCGTGCGTGCGTGTATCCTATGCCTGGCCAGTGGCTGTTGAAGCTAGGGTGATTTCAGGTTGCATTGTTACAAGCATGTGATGTAGCCTGGGGTAGACAACAGAGGGCCAGGCTGGGAGTCAGGAAGAACTGAGTCTAAGTCCTACCTGCTGGCTTGGCCAGGTGACCATAAGCAAATCATTTAAGCCTCTGTGTCCCAGGCAACTCCCTAATCCCTGGCTGATGGACATCAGCAGCAGGACTCTCCAAGCAGGAGTGCTCCCATACCAATGAAATCACAGGGTCTGATAAAATAATCATCCCAAGAGCAGAAGCAATTCTCTGTGGTCCTGGTCACACCACACCTATAATATCACGTTCACTTCTGGGATCCACATTCAGGAAGGACATTGATAGAGAGGAATGGTGAGAGGCCTGGAAACCTTACCCTGAGAGGAACAGATGAAAAGACAAGGGTCATGCAGTGGAAGGAGCACAGAATGTAGAATCAGGAACTTGGTTTGAACTCCAGTTCTACACCCTACCACCTGTGAGACCCTGGCCAAGTCACTCAACCTCTTTCTCTAGGCCTGTTTCCTCTAGTTTAAGTGGAGAGGATTGGATCCTGCCAGGTTTAAATTCCATGAATGTATAATTAGGTCGCATTCCACTCTGAAAAGAGAAGACAGTAGAGGCAGTGGTAGCTGTCCTCACATGTCTGAACGACTGTCACAGGATAAAGAGATTAGACTTTGCAGTGGCTTCAGAAGGGAAGCCTAGAATCAAAATGAAAGATAAAGTGCCTGGTACATAGTAGGTGTTTAATAAATACTTCTGGGATTGATTGATTACAGGGATGCAGGTTTGCCCTAACATAATGAAAAACTGAATTTTTCAAAGTGGAATGACCTAGTCTGGGAGGTAGTGAGTTCCCCATCATTGAAGGACTCCAAGTAGAGATTAGATGGCCTCTTGTCAGGGTTATCATAGAGAGGATTCATTGTATCTCCAGTGGGAAATGAGAGGCTGTCAGTCCTTTCCAAGCCTAAGACTCGAGGCTCCTGTGAACTGTCTGGTTGGGCACTGCTTTGAGACAATTCTGGGGACAGGCACCTCCATTTAGTTACTCTTCTCTCCGAGAAAGTTGGCAACATCTCTTTCAAGAGCAAATACACTAGTGCACTTGCTCAATGCCTTCTCTGGTGCTCAGCCCCAGAGATTTTTCTCAGGCAGGCTTTGTGCTACCCATGGGGCCCTTTCTGTAATGTCTTCCAAATTGCTAGATCTCTTTTCTTCCTTTCTCTTCTTAGAGGGACATCCTCGGTTGAATCTGCAGGCTCTGTGTCCTCAGGAGCCTTGAGGCAGCAACAGTGTCTCCCATCTGGTTGGGGAAGGTGTTTTTCTCTATGTCCTTGCTCTCTGGCTCCCTTCCTTTGAGTGGTATGGGAAATCCCTTCTCACCTCTCTTGCATCCTTTCCCACCTGCCTCTGCCCCTCTCTCTTGCTGGCCTAGACTCCAGGCTTACTTTCCCACCTCACCGTGAAAACTATCCTTCCCAGGGCTCAGTCTCCCCTCATGCCTAGTGTTCCCTCATGTCTACTGTACTTGAGGGACTCACTTTTCAGCCATTCCTGGTCCTTGCAGAAGCCTCCTCTTAGTTGCCTCCTCTCCTTTCTCTCTTCTTCCCAGGACACAGATCCCTTGAGATAATAATAATGACAGAACAACTCATATTTCTGTACAGCTTTGAGATGGATAAAGCACTTTCCTTACAAAATCCCTCTTAGGTAGGAAAGGCCAGGATCATTCCAATTTTATAGATGAGGAAATCGAGTGTCTAGTGGGTTAGTAGGCAAGAGGAGCAGGGGCCTATATGAGAAAATGGCAAAGAAGTTACCAGTCAGTGTTGCTGGAAGGAAGGGCCCCCATCAGAGCTGAGCACTCTGGCCCCTTCCCATTCACTCTAAGAGCCTTGACCAAGAGATCGTTCACATGTCTGTATTGCTTTACTGTAGAGAGATCAGGGCAGCTAGGTGGCCCAGTGGATAGAGCTCTGGGTCTTGAGTCATCAAGACTTGAATCCAAATCAAGCTTCAAACACTTACTACCTGTGTAATCCTGTTTACCTCAGTTTCCTTGCCTGTAAAATGAGCTGGAGAAGGAAATGGTAAACGATTTTAGTATCTCTGTCAAGAAAACCCCAAATGGGGTCCCAAAGAGTCTGACATGAATGAAAAATGACTGAACTACAAAAGTATACAGAGAACCATACTATAGAAGACAAAAAGTTTTAAAGAAAAATTCTGTAAAACAAATCAATATATTGAAAATACACGAAAATAAATTCATGCTGCCATCCCAGAGGACCTTTCACCTCTGGAAAGAAATGCTGAGACTTACCTTCTTGCTCTTTTTACGGGCCATGCGTATTGAGTTTTGTGTTACCCATATAGAGTTAGTCTCCATCAAGGGGATGGACTTTTCTCTAGGGGCAGGGGCTGTTTCTATTTATATTTGGACTCCTAGCACCCAGAGTAGAGTGTGGCAAATAGTAAGCTTTTAATAAATGGGTTTTTGACCTACGTGGTGCCATTGAAGATTATGTTACAGTGTTTTGGTGATATCTGGTGGTGAAAAAATAGATTTAGAAGATTATTATGGCAAGGTCTTTCGTGACATCTAATGATCAAAGTCAACATTGCAGAATTTAGATGGAAAACTGCGTTTTGATGGAAGTTTTATGCCGGAGAGGAATAGCTCATACAATTGAGATTCATGTCTTCTAACACCTTGCAGTTACTACACTTTTAGTCTCATCTCGAGTTCGAGGCTGCAACTCATTTTCAATCATTTTTTATTGAATTGTAGCCCATTTTAAAGCTCCTTTCTGGTTAAGCTGGCAGAAAGGAACTAAATAAAATCCTAAATCTGTGGAATGAAGAGTACTGAATTCCTTCAGTGTCAATATCAATTCAGACTAAATCAGCATTAAAATTATCTATTACTCTCCATCATACCAAAAGTCATCCAATATACAATAAGCCTTTATAGCAGTGGTGACACCATTGAGTTGATGTTACCCTCCCTTGTGATTAGGTGACTAAAGCTTTAATGTTGCCCAACTAAAGGAGCCCAAAGTTTTTAGGAAACAAAGCAAAAAATGGCTGATCCTTGTTTTGATGGAAATTTATGAAAGAAATACCAAGTTTGGATTAGACTTTCCCAGTGTGAAATCAGGCATTCAGGTAAATATTTGCCCAGAGTCCCAGGAATTGTTGTTGTTGTTCAGCCACTCAGTGATGTACAACTTTATGTGATGCCATGGGCTTTTATCTATGAGGTTTTCTTAGCAAAGGCACTGGAGTGGTTTGCCATTTCCTTCTCCAATGTGTTCCCATTTTACAGATGAGGAACTGAGCAAAATAAGGATTAAGTGACTCTCTCAGGGTCAAAGAGCTAGTAAGGTGTAAAGGCCAGACTTGAACTCAGATCTTACAGGCTCCGAGCCTATCCAGGTTCTATCCACTGCACCACCTAACAGCCCTGTGAAAGGCTAGTAAACAAACAAAAAATCAACCAAACCAATAACCCTCAGAGTATACAAAATCTGACAGTGAGGCTATAGCTGTAGTCATTGCCCTCACTAGCAGGGCTGGGATTTTTTTTAATTTATTTTTTTTTATTAATTTATTTATTTTTAATTTTCCACATTCACTTCCACAAGATTTTGAGTTCCAAATTTTCTCCCCATCTCATTCCTCCCCGCACCCTAAGAGGGCATACACTCTGAATACCCCTTCCCCTAATCTGCCCTCCCTTCTATCTCTCCTCCTCCCCTTCTCTTATCCCCTTCCCCTTCAATTTTCCTGTAGAGCAGGATAGATTTCTGTACCCCATTTCCTGCATAATTTATTTCCCAGGGATAGAGGCACATGGGAGCATAGACCTGAAGTAAAAGAGATGTCCCTCAATATTAGTCAAGAAGGGCTACTGAAGAAGGTGGAATTAGAACTGTGGCCCATTGGCAAGCTTGTGGGACAGTTTCAACAACCAAATTCTGACAACTGTAAATAATTAATCATTAAGCCTACCAGCCTTGTAGAACAGAAGCCATTCGAGGTTTAGAGCTGGGAGATAATGTTTGTACAGCCACAGGGACAGCATTTCATTTCTGGTGCTAATTTTCCCCGAAGTTGAGGGAGGAAGCATGAGTGGACAGAAGGGTCCACATTGGTGTGTACAGATTGCTTAATACTGTGTCCAAAACTGCTCTTTCCACTTCAGGGGAGTTGCCTTATTGGCCAGCCATCAGGTGGTGGTCTGAAATCCTGTTTGACTCTTCACTCAGAAGTCATAAGCGGCACGTGAAATATTCCTCTGATAGAAGGGTGAGGGTTGGGGGTATGTGTGTGGAGATGAGCACCCTGAGTGAAGTTAAATGGCAAACCTTGCATCTGTCCATCAGGTATTCCTGGGTCAGAAACCCAGCATACCACAAGGTTGCCTTTTGAGGCAACCACCTGGGTCAGTCTCACTAGTGTATTCTGGCTTTGTGGTAGAGCCCCCTGGAGGCCTCAGACCAGGGCTGCCCCAGGAGTGTTTATACTCTCAGTACTAACTTCATGGTAAAGTGAAGGGACAGTGGTGAATTAATTGAACTGGTCACAGACCAGATAAATCAAGGAAATCATCAAGAGAAAGGGTAGGAACCAGGCATTATTAATTAATCAATATAATTGATCTGTTAATCAAATGGATAATTAATGATAATCTCTTTCTCCTCTGCCTCAATTCCTTATCTGTCTCTGGTGTACAGGTTCCAGTGGCTTCCTGTCCTACTAATCTAAACATCTCCTCTCTTTTTCTTTTTCATTAGCTACAGTTTGTTGTCTATCCCCTGAGCCACTTTCTCCTTAGGAATCCACCTTTCACTCCCTGTATCTTTCCACTACAGTTCTCCATTCACCTCTCTGGGTGGATGAACAACGACAGAGTAATTTCCTAACTAGCTCCCTGTTCCCTGTGAATTCCTCTGGTTGCAGGTCAGGTTCTTGGGGGAAAATGAATGATTTTGGGGAGAGAAAATACTGTGGACACCTTCCCCATATGAGCAATTGTAAGAAAATGACTGTGAGGGCTTAAGGCATCTTACTTATTATTGGCACCCATGTATTTGTGGAGCCTGCCATAAAGAAGCTGCAACTCCCATTTTCTCAAGTTGTGGTGGAAAAGAGAAAGTGATGTCTGGATGTGGATTTATACAACCAAAAACATCTGTTATCTGGTCTATGAGTTCCAGTATTGGCTTGATATGTTCTTTGCCTCCTTTTCATCCTCTGACACAGGGTTTCCAAGAAGAAAAGAGAGAGGTAACCAACTGTCCATTTCTTGGCATTGCATTGTTGAGGGGGGGCACTGCTCTTGGAAGCCTGCTGATTCAGCATTTCAGGCTTTGCTTAGGGTCTCACATCTTTAGGGTTGACTTGAGCAGACTCTTTTTTTTTAACAAATTTATTAATTTATTTTGATTTATCAACAATCACTTCCATATGCTTTTGAGTTGAAAAGTTTTCTCCCCCTTCAGCCCCACCCTCTCCCCAAGACGGCTCACAAACTGATATAGGTTTACATTTACATACCCATTAAACATATTTTCACATCAGTGAACTTGTAAGTGAAAATTAAAACCAATAGGAGGAACCATCAGAAAGATGAAACAAAACTCAACAGAAGGTAAAAATAAGTGATAGCGATTCAACTTCCATAGTTCTTTCTTTGGATATGGACAGCATTTTCCATCCCGAGGCCTCTGGAGATGTCTTAGATCCTTGTAATGCTGAGAACGGTTCAGTTTAACAATACTAGTCACCACATAACGTGGCTGTTATTGTGTACAAAGTCCTCTTGGTTCTGCTCACTTCACTCAGCATCAGACCATATAAGTTTTTCCAGGTTTTTCTGAAGTCAGCCTGTTCATCATTTCTTATAGCACAATAGTATTCCATTACATTCATATACCATAACTTGCTCAGCCATTCCCCAATTGATGGGCATCCTCTCAATTTCCAATTCTTTGCCACCACAAAAAGAGCTGCTATGAATATTTTTGTACATGTGTGGTCCTTTTCCCATTTGTTTGACCTCGTTGGGATATAGCCCTAGAAGTGCAATTGCTGGATCAAAGGGAACGCACATTTTTGTAGCCCTTTGGGCATAGTTCCAAATTGTTCTCCAAACTGGTTGGATCATTTCACAACTCCACCAACAATGTATTGGCGTTCCAATTTTCCCACATCTTCTCGAACATTTACCATTTGCCTGTTTTGTCATGTTGGCCAATCTCATAGGTGTGATGTGGTACCTCAGAGTTGTTTTGATTTGCATTTCTCTAATCAGTAATGATTTAGAGCATTTTTTCATATGACTACAGATGTCTTCAATTTCTTCATCTGAGAACTGTCTGTTCATATCTTTTGACCATTTATCAATTGGGGAATGGCTTGTGTTCTTATAAATTTGTCTTAATTCTCTATATATTTTAGACATGAGGCCTTTATCAGAGAGACTGGTTGTAAAAATTCTTTCCCAATTGTCTAACTTCCTTCTAATGTTAGTTGCATTGACTTTGTTTGTGCAAAACCTTTTCAATTTAATGTAATCAAAATTATCCATTTTGCTTTTCATAATGTTCTCTACCTCCTGTTTGGTCATGAATTCTTCTGTTCTCCATAGATCTGATAGGTAAACTATTCCTTGTTCTCCCAGTTTACTCATGGTATCAGCCTTTATATCTAAGTCATGAACCCATTTTAACTTTATTTTGGTATGTGATGTGAAATTCGGGTCTATGCCTAGTTTCTGCCATACTCTTTTCCAGTTTTCCCAGCAGTTTTTCTCAAGGAGTGGGTACTTATCCCAGAAGCTGGGGTCTTTGGTTTTATCAAATAATAGATTAGTATAGTCAATGACTACTGTGTCTTGCATATTTAACCTATTCCACTGATCCACCTCCCTATTTCTTAGCCAGTATCAAGCAGTTTTTATGACTGCTGCTTTATACTACAATTTAAGATCTGGAATTGCTAGGCCACCTTCCCCTGCATTTCTTTTCATTAGTTCCTTTGATATTCTGGACCTTTTGTTTTTCCAAATGAATCTTGTTATTACTTTTTCTAATTCTATAAAATAATTTTTAGTAGTTTTATTGGTATGGCACTGAATAAGTAAATTAGCTTAGGTAGGATTGTCATTTTTTTATATTAGCTCGGCCTACCCATGAGCAACTGATGTTTTTCCAATTATTTAGATCTGATTTTATTTGTGTGAAAAGTGTTTTGTAATTGTGTTCATAGAGTTCCTGGGTTTGTTTTGGGAGGTAGACGCCTAAATATTTGATAATGTCTACAGTAAGTTTAAATGGGATTTCTCTTTCTATCTCTTGCTGTTGGGCTTTGTTGGTAATATATAGAAATGCTGATGATTTATGTGGGGTTTATTTTGTAGCCTGCAACTTTGCTAAAGTTGTTTATTATTTCAAGGAGTTTTTTACTTGATTCTCTAGCATTCTCTAAGTATATCATCATGTCATCTGCAAAGAGTGATAGCTTTGTTTCTTCTTTGCCTATTCTAATCTCTTCAATTTGCTTTTCTTCTCTCATTGCTAAAGCTAAGGCTTCCAGTACAATATTGAATAACAGTGATGATAATGGACATCCTTGTTTCACCCCCGATCTTACTGGAAATGCTTCTAGCCTGTCCCCATTACATATAATGCTTGCTGAAGGTTTTAGACATACGCTATCTATTATTTTAAGGAAGATTCCATTTATACATGTGCTTTCTAGTGTTTTTAATAGGAATGGGTGCTGTATTTTTTCAAAAGCTTTTTCTGCATCTATTGAGATGATCATGTGGTTTCTGTTGGTTTTGGTGTTGATATGCTCAATGATGCTGGTAGTTTTCCTAATATTGAACCAACCCTGCATTCCTGGTATAAAACCTACCTGGTCATAGTGTATTATTCTTGTGATACGTTTCTGCAATCTATTTGCTAGTATTTTGTTTAAAATTTTTGCATCTATATTTATTAGAGAAATTGGTCTATAACTTTTTTTCTCTATTTTGACTCTTCCTGGTTTAGGTATCAACACCATATTTGTATCATAAAAAGAATTTGGTAAGACTCCTCCTTCACCTATTTTCCCAAATAGTATATATAGTATTGTAATTAATTGTTCTTTAAATGTTTGATAGAATTCACACACATAAATCCATCTGGCCCTGGAGATTTTTTCCTAGGGAGTTCATCAATGCCTTGTTCAATTTCTTTTTCTGAGATGGGGTTATTTAAGTATTTTACTTCCTCTTCGGTTAATCTGGGCAATTTATATTTTTGTAAATATGTATCCATTTCACTAAGATTGTCAGATTTGTTGGCATAAAGTTGGGCAAAATAATTCCTAAATATTGTTTTGATTTCCTCTTCCTCGGTGGTAGCTTCACCGTTTTCATTCTTGATACTAGTAATTTGGTTTTTTGAGCAGACTCTTTCATCATTCCACAGTCTTACTACTTGTGAGTGAGGTGGGACATGAAGTAGGCATGTGATATATCTTATGGTTTTGCTCGTGTCTGAGTGGCTGCTGACATGAAACTTGTGCCATTGTCTAAACTCTGTACCAGCTCAGGCTGTTTGTGTGGCACTGACCCCTCCTCAGCCAATGCCCTTGATAGGTGCTGACAGCCATCAGAGTATACAGAGACCTCTTTATCGTGGCCCCAGTCCTATAGAGTCCATTGTCCAGGGGGTGCTGGCTACATCCCTTTTGGTGTCTTACTACTAGGACTTTTGCATGTGGCATTGGAACTGACAAGTTTCACAGTCTTTGTGGATGGGCACCACAGTCCTCATGGGTGATGTGGAGGCTTCTCTTATGGGTCCTCTGCTGCGTGGTTTTCACATTACCATGGCCCAAAATTCAATAAACTTTCATTCAGCACCTACTATGTGCCAGGTGTTTATCTGCTTAGAGAAAAGCATAAGACAGTCCCTGCCCTCAAGGCACTCACAACCTAATGGGGAAGACAACATATAAAAAGAAATGGAAAAGGAGTTTTTGGAGGAGGTTACCTAGTGGGGAAACATGCTCAAGTGCTACAGTCAGGTGGGAAAGGATCTGAAGAATGAAGAGTTTCTGAGTAGTTTTCATCTTAAGGATCGATGAGTATTAGGAGATCATGAAGCCCAGGAAAACAGTGGGTTGGAAATGATTAGGTGAATTCTCTAGGTGCCCACCTTAAATGCTGGAGGATCCGGGTGGAGCTCCTAATATCCACCCCACTATCCTTTCCAAGCAGAGGAAGAGAGGAGCCCCAGGGTCAGGAAGTGCTGAGGAGGTGTGAGTTTCCCAACTGATTTCATTTTGTGATGAAATGATGAGTTTTTGGAGATCGTGAAGTCCAGGAAAGTAGCCAAGTAGGAAATGACAAGAAGTATTGGAGCTCCACTCTCCTGGTCAACTTGCCCATTCCAGTATATTCTTCTGGGAATGGTCGTTTCTTGTGGGCAGACATGAGTCATGTAGAGTGTCCAGTTGTTGAGCTTGAAGGAGATTCTTCAATACAGAGGTTTCCCAAAGGTAATGAATTTGCCATCCAGCTGGTAGCCTGTCACTGGTCTGACCACACAACAAGACCATCAGCTATTGCACAGGAATGAGTGAAGAGAACTATCTCCTTTGTGGTGGACTACTCAGCAGCAGGAGAGCTGTTTGAAGTTCTG
This sequence comes from Phascolarctos cinereus, assembly GCF_003287225.1. Taxonomy (NCBI): domain Eukaryota; kingdom Metazoa; phylum Chordata; class Mammalia; order Diprotodontia; family Phascolarctidae; genus Phascolarctos; species Phascolarctos cinereus. Next base: position 16,840 of record NW_027555635.1, on the reverse strand, counting down.
CCCTTGGGTGGACTGGGTGGTGCCATGGGCACAGTAGATGGACCTGTCAGCTCACTGTACTGCTGTGGCATTCCAATGAGTTTGACCATGTTTAAGGAGGTCTGTGCCATCTGAGAACCAAGCACCTCCTGCTTCTGGGAGCTCAGAAAACCAAGGGCCCCAGGTCGTAAGAGGGCTTTCACTGGAGGTCCATGAAGACTAGCTTCTGGCAGCCTATTGCTAAGCAAGGGTCTCATATGGGTGGCTAACTCCCCTTGCACCTGGCCTGGCTTAGCTCTGAATATAACACTTCCATTTGATGATGGATGTTTCTTGGGCTCTACCTGCCTGGAGGGATTTGGCATTAGTCAGCACCCATTGAAAGATTGGAATTTTTGGCCAGAGAGTACCTGGAATGTCTCCAGTCAGCCTTTCAGTTTCCACTAGAGTCTAGGATCAAGGAAGGAGCTGTTTTTCAAATGAGGTATAGCTCGGCATGGTTCCATTCAGTGCTGGGGTCTATCACCCTAAGAGCAAGTGCACTCTGGCCTCATCTTGTGGCCATAGATGACACACTGCATTGGTGTCATTAATAGATACTTGCAGTAGGGTATTATCATGAGCCAGAAGGAGGCCCAGGGGTAGGGCTATCTGAATTTTGTCTGGGTAGTGGCCCATCCATCATAGCTTAATTAGTCAGTTCATATGTTAAAGGATAGGGTCTCAGCTTCCTGATTAGGGCATACCAACAGGAGGTCATAAATAATGGATTGCCTTCACTTTTGGAGGCAGCTTATATTTAGTTAGAGTCCATGCCACCCCTGGGGGTAACTGACAGGACAGTTAAGCTGGCCAGGTCATAGGACCATAAAAGAATATTACATGCCTAGTCAGGTGAAGGCAACTAGTCTACTGTCCTAGTCTACTATCTGACTAGGACCTGAGAAGAAAGCAGAGCCAAATCATTCACCACATACCAGTCTCTGAGCATGGCCACCAGTACCTCTTTGCTAGTCACAAGTTCAGGGACAACCACAGCCATCAAATCAACTTCTCCTTTCAGGCTGAGGTCACCTGTGATCAGTCTCCAAGTGCCACTGTCCTTCCATGATGTCCCAACAGGAGTGTTGAACTGAGAGGTTTGCCTGAAGACTTGGCATTCAGCAGCTCCTATACCAACACCTGTCTGTTTCACACACCTCTACCATGGGACATCACCCACTAAGATGGTGCCAACACAGGGGGAGTAGATTGTGTTAGAGACAGCCCCCTGGCCAACTGTGAAAGCTAGGATGTGGCCAGTATTATAGGCATGGAGCCATCCCTAGGTCTGATCCAATCCCTTAAGCTGTTTCAAAAAGTTAGTTTTCATAATGCCCCCATTGTGGGAGCTGCCACTACTGCCCATCTCACTGGTACATCGGCATCTCATGGCTTTAAGCCCCTGGGCACTAGGGTGACTTGAGTTCCACAGTCCAAAAGTCTCAGATTATAAGAAGTCCTTCCATGAGGCTACTGGAGAATGAAAGAGGCATAAGACCTTTCGTTCCCTGGGGAGACTTGTCTGGGGACCAGGACGCACTCCAATGTAGTTTGGTCTCCTTAACTGGAGTGGGGCCAGGAGAGAGGGCAGAGACTGTGGTGAAACCCATGTCCTCCTCTGACAGCAATGTTGTGACGGGGGCAGTCAGTGATTGAAAGGACTCATTTTGATTTGGTCTCACTTCAAATCAAACCTCCTAACCTCTTACCAAACCCCTCTACACACCACCACTTATCCCAGCAGATGAGGATTTCATGAGCACTAGATCTTCTTTGTGTGTAATTGGACACAGAACATATGTGACAATATGAAACCCCAGGGAGAGTTGGATAGATCCTAATTGGAAGATAAATAGCATAAATGACCACTGGTTGTTTTAACTACTTCTACGTGTGTCAGATCTTTGCCTCTCCTGTCATCCTCCTCTAACAGTGCAGGAAGCAGGGGAGGGCTAGTATTGAACATCCTCTCCCCTCCTGGAGGGAAAGGAGAGCCAGTGCCTAGAAATCAGAGCTGGCTCACCTGTGCACCAGGCAAGGAACAGGACAAGAAGTGGCAGCCCAGGAGGAGGCTAGAGGACTACAAAGTGCATGGGCACTAGTTTTAATTTAATACTGGGGATGTGGTACCAGTGGTCTTCTGGATTAGTTGTATTCAGAGTAATGACAACCTTTATGATGTGACATAGGGGCATAGGTGTTCATCCCGTTGCTCTAGTATCTCGCCTGCCTACATTCCACACATTGCTCCACAGGGACTATCAGCTCTACCAACGAGGTAGTGGTCCATCCCAGTCCATCTCATACTGAGTAATCTAAAGGGGGACGAGTTTGGTTAACCTATTCCCTGATAATGTGGCTCATGGGATGGATTGTCTTATCCTTCCATCCCTCTGGATCAGTCCAGGTAGAGTTCCATGGATGAATTCTCCATGGCAAGCCAAGTGCCATACTAGTTGGGATCTCGGTACAGACCCAACAAGCTGATATATTGGCCACCCCAGCCAGCCTGTGGGACCAGTCAATGAAAAACAACAGTTGGGTTCTCTGTACCTCAAGGATGATAAGAAAAATAGCACAAAGTCACTAACAAAGGTAAATCCTGACCATCAGGAAGTATACTTGCGAGTGATTTATCTTTTGACAACACCACTGCTGGAATAGGGTTCTGGCCTGGTTTGGTTCACCAGACTTTTATCTCTTGCCCAGTAGGGGTTAGAGAGGGGTCAATGTGGAGAGCCACAGGGAGTGTGTGGTAAATCTACAGAGTCAGTACAAATGTCCCCCATAAAGTAGCTTTCCCCTCCTCTGGGCGCAGGTACGCCACTGTCAGGGCTGGCAGCCATACGGCCATCACACATGGAACACAAAGAAGTCATGCTTGTAGTCCTGCCCCACAAGAGGCCAACAGAGCCAGCCAATCAACAATGGCCTATTTGAAATTCCATGTCCATGTCCACACCTTTGTATCTCCTGGGCTCAGTGCAGTAGGTGCTGGCAAAAGGATATTGTTTTTCTGTCCCAACCTGATGTCAACAACTCATCTTTAGTCTGTACTTGTAGCTGTATTGGGGAGGAAGCATACTGCAAAAGGGCATCTAGTGGGGCCACCTGTCCTCACTGAGGCCATTCATTAAGGGTACAATACAACAGCCCTCCACTTTGGGGGTTGCCCTGGCTGTACCCATCCACGTACCAGGCAGCAGGGGATGTAGGTCCCCTACCAGTTTATAAAGGCTTTCCAACACAGTCAAATCAATAGCCCCCTCCACCTTTTCAGTATGTAACAGGTCCCAAAACTGCCTGGAGCTCAGCCCTCAGCAGAATAGTGGACATTGAGCCTTGGTGTTGGAAGTAGGAACCCTAATTAGCCAAAGTTGGGGTCTCTGCTATGCCACTTTTTGGTTTTTGAGTCCAATCACACATGGATCCAGCTATGGAGTGAGTGGTACACACGGTTACGAGTGCCCTTTCTGTGATAGGTTCTGTTGCAAGGAGGGCATGGCACATAGCACACAGCTGCTTTTCAATCAAAGAGTACTGCACCTCTGCTCCCTTCCATAATTGTGACCAGAACCCTATTGATTGTCAGGTTCTCTCCATTTTTTTTGCCAAAGTCCCCATCCATATCCCTCTGGGGTCACATGAACATCCAATTCACAAGTTTGGGAAGGATCAAAGACACCTAAAGCCCGCACAGCCTTGACGGCCACCTTGGCAGTGCTAAAGGCTCTGGAACACTCCTCATCCCAGCCCCATTGCCTCCCTTCATGTGTCAGACCATATAGGGGCTTCAAGATCTGAGCCAAGTGAGGAATGAATGACCTCCAATACTCCAATAAACCTAAAAGTCCCTGCAGTTGTTTTACGGTTGTAGGGGTGGGGTAGGTTTCTATCTTATCAATAAGTGCAGAAGGCATAACCTTCAGCTTACCCACCAAAGAACACCCAAGAATTTGACAGATAAGACAGGCCCTTGGACTTTGTCTTGATTGACCATCCATCCTTTCTCATGTAGATGAGCCACCAGGGTAGGAGCAGTGGCTTCCAAATCTGCAAGAGAGTTACTGCTTAACATGATAATCATCAATATAGTGATACATTTTCACAGGTTGTGGCTTGGCCCATTCAGTAAAATCAGTTGCCAGGAGGCCATGACACAAAGTAGGGCTAGGCAAATAGCCCTGGGGTAACATTTGGAATGTCCATTGGCACCTTTCCCACAAAAAGGCAAATTGTTCTTGACTTTCTGGGCAATAGGGGTGGAGTAAAAAGCATTTGCCAAATCCAAAACATAATGATAAGTCCCTACCTCCTGGCTTAATTGGCTCAAGAGGATTGTTACAAAAGGTATCTCCACATGCAAGGGGAGGTCCAACCATATTCTGTTCCCTATAATCTACACTCATACCCCACAAGCCATCGGGCTTTCACACTGGCCACACTGGGGAGTTAGAAGGGCTGTTTATTGGCTGAACTATGCCAACCTCAAGTTCTAAAATAGTCTCTCCAATTTCCTTATGTCCTCCTGGTAAATGATACTGCTTACTTTAGTAACCCATGGAGGGGTCAGAAGCAGCATGGGTGCATGCTTCACATAACTCCTGGTGACTGCTTTTACCACTGGGACACACAAGCAAAACTCACTTGCAGAAACTCTTGCAGTGTATAGATATCTAGGATGTATTTGGTAATTGAGAAGATATATACTTCATATTCTCTAGAGTGCATCCTTCCTATTCCCAGTGGAGTAGATGCTTTCATAACCTGAATTCAGTGTCCCCCATATCCATCTATGACAGCACCCTCCCCAGGAAACCACTCACGATTACCATACACCAAAGAACATTCTCCCCCAGCACCCACCAATGCTAACACCCTTTGTATTTTCTTTTACAACTAATAAATTGCAAGTTTACTCAGTTCTGCAAGATAGGTCCCTTGCTCTTCCCCTCAGTCGAAGAGAAAAAGCCAGTCTTCCTCCTGAGAGGCTCCTTGGGCACAAGCTGAGCCCTTCATGAGATCCTGTAATCACACTGCCCTCAACCTTGGTCCTGAACCCTCTAGGGCTGTCAACTCAGGGAGCTTGTTGGTCAATGGCCTGAACCGATGTACAGGTTTCACCTGTTCCACAGTTCCAATTAATGAGGATGGGAGCTAGACTCCAAGAGGGAAAAACCCTGGACATTCCCACATGGCCAAATCTCTGGTTGCCCTGAGGCTATAATCCCATCAACTAGCCTTTCATTGTGATTACACTAGATCTCCCAATTCTCTGTTACCTTTAACCTAGCCTAGCCCTCCATTTTCTTAACTCCCTATGGCTACTCTCCACCCTTAATCCTATCTAGGCTCCATTCTCCCTTGGCCATATGGTCCAGGTCCCTGGCATTCTATTACCTCAGAGACTACTTGTCCATTCCTAGATCCCTCCCACAGTCTTTCTGTGTATAAGGTCCATCTTGTGTCTATTGAGATGCTCTGATTCTTATAATCTAGCCACTGCTCAGATTTTTACAATTTAGCCAATAGCTCACAGATGTTCAGATTCCCTAAGAGTCTGGATAATATGGTGGATCTTTAATAAATCTTGTCTTTGGCTGAAAGAAGGCTTGGGTCAAATCTTTCGGACGGAACCCCATTGTTGTGATTTTTGGATTCCAGAGCTCCTAACATCTAGACCTCATCACAACAACATCTTATTTGTCTGCCCCTCTAACTTTATCTTGTCTGCCCCAGCCTATATCAGATCAGCCCACACCTGATTAAGGGTAACCCTGACAGGTCCTTTCAGGGCTCCTTTCTCTTTCTCTTCCTTGGTGACTGTAGTACCGACTCCCTTTTTGCTGCATATGTTTTAACCCTCTCCTAGGTCTGCAACAGTGTAGGTCACCACACTGATGGGCTATCCCACATACGGGTCTGGTATGGCCACTAAGGGCCCAAAATGCTCAGAGGGCTCCATCTAAAGCACTATGTCTCTCATGCCGCTGTAAAAATCTCATCAGGACTCTGGTGTTCCATATATAGCATTCTTCATACCCGGTTGCCTTATCACCTGCTGTAGGTCAGCATAACTCTGCCATTGGCTAGGGGACGAGGGTAAGTTCCCTGACTTGGCCAGGCTGCCCAAGTAGTTGCCATCATCCATTCCAGCAAAGAATGATTCCTTTGGAAGTGGTGAGCCACCTGCAAATCCTGGTGCAAAGCAGGATGGGTAGTTACAGAAGCTAATTTACCATCTCTATTCCAGAGAACAAAATTATATTTTCTAAGTGCCCTGCAGGAACTGATGGGTTCTGCTTTCTCGGGGCCCTCCAGAATTGATGTTCTGTGTTCTCACATTGTGTCACCTCTGATATTCTGTGTTCTATTGCCCCCTCCACTTGTGACAGTCTCTGTTGTATAGTCCCTATGAGCTCTGACAAACTTTATTGTAGTTTTCTTTCTCTGAATTTTCTGCCTCTGCCTTCAGTAGTTAGTATCACATTTGACTCACAGGAGGTGTTTGGTAGAACTTCTTCTTGCCCTATTCTTGCAAACAATTTAGATAAAATTGTAGATAGCTGCTATTAAAATATTTAATAGAATTCATTTCTCAATCCATCTCTTCCTTGAATCCTCCCCCCACCCCCCAGCATATGGAAGTTCATTTATCACTTGTTCCATTTCTTTTCCTATGATTGGGCAATTTTAATTCTCTATTTTTTATTCTCTTCATCTGGTGTTTTATAGTTTTGTAAATATTTGTTCATTTATCAGATCTGTTGGCATATACCTGGAGAAAATTGTTTGTAATCATTTCCTCTATTTTATTCTCTCTCATCTGTGATTCTGGCATTTGATTTTCCTTTTTAAAACAGAATCCAGTCAGCCAATGATGTGGCTATTTCAGGAGTTTTTCTCTTTTTAAGCAGCCTCCCAGTTTCACCATTTCAGCTGTGACTTTATGCTGATTATCACAATTTCTCATTTTTTAAAGTTGCTTCTTTCCGTGTCCCGTTTTGTGACCCCACGCCACGTTTATTCTTGCTCTTTCCTCCCTGTCTTTCACTGATGAAGGTGTTTAGAAACACAAGGGGTACCCTACCTACCATGAGGCTAGTTTTGGGGACTCCCCAGCCCCTCTCTCCTCCCCTGCCTCTGGGCCCCCCCCTTCTCTCATCCTGGACCCGCCTCCGGGGGGGGCAGATTGGGGCATGGCCCCGCCCACCTCCGGGCCGGAGTTCCGCCTCCGGATCTTAAATCACATACACTCCGCCCGCCTCCTCACACTGCACGCTCTGGGGTCACCAGGGTCTGTTTCCGGGGATTGTTGCATCACTGAGGGCCTGTCTTTTGCCCCCTCCTCTCCCAAGCCCGCCTGAGAGAAACTAGGGTGTCTCCCTGGGTGACTGAGCCTAGGCCGTGCCTGAGGGCTGAAGGAAACAGGGCCTTGGCCTTCTCTGGCCCAGCCTGCGGTCACAAGGGGAGCCCGCCCTCTTCAGCATCCTGGGGTTAGCTTCGCCCTCTCCATGGTTACTGCTCGGGCTCCATTGGCTGGGGTAAGCCCCGCCTCCGGATGTGACATCACAGCAGGTTTAGTGGAATCCCCGCCCAGCTAAGGAGGAGCCTGTTCAGTTGAGGGGAAGGTAGGACTGGTGCGGTAGGTCCTCACACCACCCATCCCTCCAACCCGTACACCACTTTATTCCTGACCCCCTCAGACTCTTCTAGGTCGGCCTCCCTGACCAGGCCTGGCTATGGGTGGGGTGGGACCCGCCGAGAGTCCTTGTGGGGTGCCCCCTCCCCTTCCCCCTTCTCCGCTGTCCAAGGCTGAGTCCGGGGTGGGGGGGCTAGCGGTTCTCTTGGTCCCTCCGGTCTTGGGGGGGAAAGAGCGCATTGGGGAGCAGAGTCCTCCCCCCCAATCCCTTGTTTCCCGACATTTCCTGTCATTGTGAGGCTGTTTTTATTTCCGCCTCCGAGGGCGCCCCGCTTCCTTGGACGTCGTCGGGTAGACCCCGTCTCCGCCCCCTCTTCTCCTTATTTTCCCCTTCCCCTACCCCGTCTCCCCTGAGTCTCCGACCCCCCGAGAAAAACAAACCCTGTTACAGAAGGAAGCGTCCTCAGCTTCCCCCCTTGGCCGAGTCCGAAAACGCCCCGTCTCCTTCCCTTCCTGAGCCCGTCACCTTGGTGTCCCGGTGGGGGGCATGTCCTTCATGGGCCCGTCATGAAGTCTGTCAGCGGGACAGATACCCTCCTTTTTAGGGGTCCCTGCCTCTCCCTCGGGGTCCCCTCCCTCAGGGACCTGGGTGAAGGAAGAATGTGTCTTTGTGGGGTCCAGGTTTGCACCCCCCCATCTTAAACCCCTGAAATGGTTCAAAGGACAGTTCCCACCTAAGACTGTCACCTATGTAACTGGCTTTTGCAGACCGATTTTTAAAAACTTTTAGGAAATTCCATTTAATTAATTCAAATTTATTTAATTCAGTATAATAGTCTCTAACCAGAACAATAACGTAACCATCACAATAAGTGCTCGGAGTCCAGAAAGACAAATTCCTCTATTGACTAAGTCCAGATGTGCATTTCTTTCTGGATTTTAATCTATAACCCCTATCACAAAAGCCACAGGTGGCTGGAGTGATTTATCTCCAATTCTCTGAACTCTAGACTTGTCATTGCAATCATTAGAATTCCAATAGCTTTCAAAATCTATTTTTCCCTTTAATGTTGTGTAAATTATTCTAGTTCTGCTCACTTCACTCATCACAACGTTGCTCATTTTCCTCTGGAACTGCCCATTTCACCATTGTTTATGGCAAAATAATATTCCCCAATGTTCTTTTGCAAGAGTTTGTTTACACATTCCCTATTAGGTGGCTACGTTCTTAATTTCTAGTTTAGGGCTACTATAAAAGGAAGTGCTCTAAATAATTTGCATAAATGATAACTCCTTTTACAATATGCCTAGTATTAGTGTTGTTGGTTCAAAATACTCATATTTTAGTTTTTGGGGGTATAGTTCTAACTTTCCTGAGTTGCAAGAACAGTTTACATCTCCATTGTTTTCCCACAGTCTCTGCAACCTTTTTTGTTTTCCAAATTGGGGTGGGTATGAGGTGGAACCTGAGAGTTCTTTTAGTTGGCATTTCTTTAATTATTAGTAATATGGAGCATTTTATCATATGGTTTTTGATAGGTTAAATTTCTTCCTTTGAAAATTGCCTGTACAAAGAATTGAAAATTGAGGGGATGCCCATGAGTTAGAGAATGGCTGAAGGAATGTTATTGGGCCATGAGAAATGTAATTCTGCTGTAAGCAGGATAGTATCTGAACAACCTAGGAAGGTTTTTGTGCATTGTTGTAAATTGAAATGAGTAGTAGGAAGAAAATATTTCAACAGCACCATCAAAATTGTAATGTTGATCAACTTTGAAACTATTCTGATGAACATTTTGATCCAAGACAGTTTCAAAGGACCCATAATGAAAAATGCTATCTACTTCTAGACAGAGAACTGATGAAGAATGAGTGTACACTGAAGCATACATCTTTCACTTTCTTTTTGTTCCTTGCTTTTTATCCTTTATTTTTTAAAACATGCCTAATGTGGAATTGTGTTTTGTATGACTTCACGTGTTTTATTTATAACATATAGCTTGCTTTCTTAATTGGTGTTAAGGGGAGTCAGAGAATTTGGAAATGAAATAAAAAAACCATTAAAGATAAATAAATGAAAAGAAAAATTGTTCATATGCTTTGACAATTCATTTTTAGGGAATGATTATATATTATAATATATTATAATACATAGTATAACATATTATATATAATATATTATATGATATATAATTATATATTATACACTATATAATTATATATTATAATACTGTTATAATATAATATATGAATATGAATATATATAAATATAGATTTGAATCAGTCAGTCAACATGGTTGTGGTTTGTCCTTTGTTTTCGAAGAGGACCATGACATAAGGCAGATGATAACATGACTTGCAATTGACTTTGACTCGAGTGAGGGAGGACTGTGCAAAGTCACCAGCCTCACTTTCTCCCCTATAGCCATCTGGGTCCAGTGGCCAGATATCGATGAGAATGGCTAAGATGTAGTGGGAGACCTTGCCCCTTTTAAGCTAAGGTCTTTTCAGGTTCTCACTGAGTGAGTGAAGGTATAGAAGATAGGATTTTAGCTAGGTGTTGAAGGAAGCCAGGGCACCAAGGATATGGAGATGAGGAAGGATAACATTGTAGGCATGAGGGACAGCTGATGAAAATACCTGGAGTCTAGAGATGGAGTGTCTTCTTCACAAAACAGTGAGGATGCTGGTTTTATTGGATTGCAAAATATATGGAGAATGGGGTATAAGGCATAAGAAGACTGAAAGGTGAGAAGGGGGTGAGGTTCTGAAGCTCTTTCTGTGCCAAATGAGAGCATCCCATAAACAAGGAGAGAAGACAATAACAAGGAGAAGAGGGACATCAACAGTGTCAAAGGCTACAGATCCAGAAGCATGAGGACTGAGAAAAGGTCAATCCATTTGTTGATTAAGAGATGGTTAGTGACTTTAAAGGGAGCAGTTTCAGTGGAATGTTAAAGAAACCAGAATGCAAAGAGTTAAGAAGACAGTGAGAGGAAAAGAAGTGGAGGCACCTATTACAGATGACTTTCTCCAGGAGTTTAGCTGCAAAGGGCAGGAGAGCTAAGGGATGGATGATCAAATGAGGATCTTTGAGGATGGAGGACCCATGAGTATGCTTGTAGTCCATAGGGAAGCAGCCAGTAGACAAGGAAAGACTGAAGATTAGTGAATGTGGGGGTAATAAAAGGGGCAGTCTGCTGGATGATAGGATGAGATGGGATCCCTTCTGCATGCAGAGGGTTTGCCTTGGTCAGGAGAAGGGCTGCTTTATTATGTGAAACTGGAGTGAAGGAGATGGTAGCAGAAGACATGGAGTTGATGGGAGATGAAGAGGGGAGAAGAGGGAGCTTTCAGCTCCCTCAAATGGCCCCAGTGTTATTAGTAAGTTCTAAGGCAAGGTTCTCAACTAACAAGGTACGGGAAGGGGAGCTGTGGGATACTTGAGGATAGATGAAAGACTGTGTAATAACTTTAATGGTGAGTGGGATCATGAGATAATTAGAGAGGCATAAAAATTGTCTTGCTGCACAGAGAGCCTAGTTGAGGTTAAGTAGCACAAAATTGAGAGGACTCAGCCATTATCATTTCCTGATTTTCTCCAGCTTCACTCAATAGCATGTGTGACAGAACAAAAGCAATGGATGATGGGAATGATTCAAGGCAGAAGTTTTCCTGGGAAGGGAGGGCTCAAGAAACTCAAGAGAAGAGCATAGTTTAGAGTTCGCCTAGTTCACCAAGTGGTCAGATAGAGAAGGGGGGAGAATGCAGCTAGTGCAGGGATAATGGTCTGGGAAAAAAAACTGAGGGGGTGAGGGATTCGAGGTTGTGATGAGTTTGGAGTTGCAAGGTGGAGAGAGGTAGAATGACCATAGATGTGATTAGATGAGAGCATTTCATACTTCTTGAATTTGGAGGTATCTTATTTGTGGGTGATGCCAAGATCAGAGGTATGACCTTTGTGTGCAGGTGAGGTAGTGTAGCAGGTCACTTGAGATGAGTAAACTGAAGGAATCATGAGTTTAGGGTGTTGGAGAGACTATCAAAGTGAATGTTGAAGTCCCCTAATACGAGGACAGGAGTTGGGGAGAAGAGAAAGACTATGAGCCAGACACAGAACACTTTAAGGAAAGAAGAGCAGTGTACTGGAGGCCTGTATACAGCAGCTACTAGATTTTTGATTGAGTGGTAGTTATGGATTGAGTGTGCCTCACGAAAGAAGCTATTGAGTGATGGGAGGAGAGCTTAGAAGTGACAGTGGAAAGCAAGGAATATTCCAACTCTTCTACCTTAATTAATGAGTACGGTGACTGAGTGAAAGTGTAACCAGTGCTTGGAAGGGAGGCCAGGAAGGCTGTATCATCAAGAGGGAGACAGGTAGACCTCAGAGTGGGAAAGGGAAAGATGTAAGGTAAAAGCAAGTTTGTTACCTGGGAGCTGGCATTCCAGAAGTCACAATGCTAGGTGGGTAGCTTTAGAGTGGAATACTGAGCTGTCTAGTGGAGGGATGGGCCTCTGGGGAAAGAGGAGAATGGAGAACTGAGTTTGAGTACTGAGGGGTGAAGGTGGGGGAGCAGAATTAGTGAATTGAGAAGGTTGTGACCAGGGGCTACAGTTTATTATTCATTGAGGAATGATTTCAGGTAGTTTGTCATTGTGCCTACAGATGTAGCCTCAGGGTACTGTTTCCTCAGGCCTTTAGACAGTTCAAGCCAAATGACAAGTTCTGGAAGTCAAGGAATGGTGTTATTCTCCTTCTCCGAAGTCAGGAGACCAGGCTGGACGCTTGATGGAACAGCCTTTCTGTTCTTGGCTGGGAAGGAGGAATATTCCTTGATGGAATGTGTTCCCCTAATTTAATAAGTGATTGTTAATATAATAGAAAAAACATCCATTTTCTCAGCAAGAAGACAAGATTTGGAAGTGGAAAAGCCAGATTGGAATTACAGCCTTACTTCTGAGGATAATGATTACAGCTGTAGCCTCACTCTCTGTTGTTATATACTCACAGGAGTATTGGATTTCCTTTTGCTTACCCTGGACAGGCCAGATAGATGGTGTAGTGGAGAGAACGCAGGGTTTCAGTGTTCCAGGAAGATCTAGGTTCAAGTCCAGGCTTAAACACTTACTACCTATATGATCCTGGGCAAGTTACATAACTTTTATTTGCCTCCGTTACTCCTTTGAAAAACACGAACACACTGGAGAACGAAATAGCAAACTGCTCCTATATCTTTGCTTAGAAAACCCCATGGATAAAAGTCAACAGCATCACATAAATTTGGGCATCACTGAGTGACTGAACAACAACAACAAGTCCTGGGACCCTGGGCAAATATTTACCTAAATGCCAGATTTCACTCTGGTGCAGTGTCATTCAAACTTCGTATTTCTTTCATAAATTTCCTTCCAGACAAGGATCGGTCATATTTTGCGGTTATTTCCTAAAAATTTTTGGCTCCTTTGGTTGGGCAACATTAAGGCTTCATCCACCTCACCACAATGGAGGGTAGAACCAGCTGTCACCACTGCTATGAAGGCTGATCTTGTATCAGAAGACTTTTGACGTGACGGAGAATTAAAAAGATACTTTTGATGGTGATGATTTAGTCTGAGTTCATATTGACGCTGAAGGAGTTCAGTACACTTCATTTCATAAATTGAAAATTTAATTTAATTCCATTCTGCCTGCTTAATGAGGAAGTAGTTGTAACGTGGGATAAAGTTCTACAAATATGTCGTTTAAAATGAGGAGAAGGTTTGGAAGCGAGATGACAGGCTGACAGTGTAATATCTGCGATAGGAACAAGACAGGAATCTCAATTGCAGAATGCATTCTTTCTAGCCTGAAACTTTCCCTCCAATGCAATACTCCGCCTGTCCACAAGATGGCACCTGAACGTTGCTGAGTTCTGCACTTTTCGATTGTGACCACTAGATGGCACGAAAGACCGTGATATTGTAATCTTCACTATCTTTTTTGACCACCAGATGTCAGCAAAAGACTGTGACATCATCTTCAATGGCACTAAATTGGTCAAAACCTATTTATTAAAAGCCTACTGAGTGCTACACTCTGCTCTGGGTGCTAGGAGTGCAAAGACAAAAAGGAAGCAGTCCCTGTTTGCAGAGAAAAGTACATTCTGTTGATGGAGACCAACTCTGTAGGAGTGATAAAAACTTAAATAAGCATGACCCTTGAAAAGAGGAAGAAGACAAGTCTCACTGTCCTTTTCCAGAGCTGAAAGGTCCACAGGGATGGCAGCATGAATTTATTTTCAGACATTTTAAGTGTATTGATTGGTTTCACTGAATTTTTCTTTAACATTTTTTCTTCTGTAAGATGGCTCTCTGTACACTTCTGTTGTTCAGTCATTTTTCATTCATGTCAGACTTTTGTGACCCCATTTGGGGTTTTCTTGGCAGAGATACTAGAGTGGTTTATCTTTTCCTTCTCCCGCTCATTTTACAGGTAAGGAAACTGAGGAAAAGAGGATTAAGTGATTTGCCCAGTGTCACACAATGAGTAATTGTCTGAGGACAGATTTGAGCTCAGGTCTTGTTGACTATGGGCCCAGTGCTCTATTCACTGAGCCACCTAGCAGCCCTAATCTCTGTATAAATGAAGCACTGTAGAAATATGAACCATCTATTAGTCAAGGCTTTTATAATGAAATGAAGGGGGCCAGAGGGGTCAGCTTTGATGGAGGTCATGCCTTCTAGAAGTGTTGACTGGTAACCATCATTTTCTCATGCAGGCCTCTGCCCCTCTTGCCTACTAACCTCTTTCAGCCTCAGTTTCCTCATCTGTAAAATGAGAATGATTCTGGCATTTTGTGCCTATCAGGGCTCTTGTAAAGAAAGCACTGTGTCCATCTCAATGTTGTACAGAAATATGAGTTGTTCAATCATTATTACTGTCTGAAGGAATCTCTGTCCTGGGAAGGGAAGAGAAAGGAGAGGAAGGCAACTAAGAGGAAGCTCATGCAAGGACAAAGAATGGCTGAAAAGTAAGTACCTTAAGTAGGGCATATACCAGGGAACACTAAACACGAGGGGAGACTGAGCCCTGGGACACCATCAACCTACTCCATCCAGGTGAGAGGTCCACGGGTGTCACACATTTTGCCAATTGCATCGATCACTTTTGCTCCCTTTTTTTCTCACTAAAAGGGAAAAAAATCCTATTTGTCACGTGGCATGGCTCTCCACGATGAGGAGAAAAAGAAATACACAGGATACCCTGGTGATGTAAGAAACAGAAAATATCAATGAAACTTTTACAAAAGAGGTCAACTATCTCAAGGATATTGTTATTGTTTATCCTTTCTGGAGGTGATGCCATGACTGACAAGTGAATTGGATTTCAGTGAGGGAGGGCTGTGCAAAGTCACCAGCCTCACTTTCTCCTCTGAAGCCACGTGGGTCTAGTGGCAAGATATGGATCAGGATGAATGGAGGTGACCCCAGTGCAGTGAGAGACCTTGGCCTTTTTAAGCTTAGGTCTTTCCCAGGTCTCAGTGTGACTGAGGCAATGCCCATTCAGAAATTAAGTCTAGATAAGTAATGAGACAAACATCTCAAGGGTGATAATGCAGAGGGAAAGGAAGAAAGAAAGGATTTTAGATTAGTGATTATCAGTAGCAGATCTCAAACTATATTACAAATCACACACCCAGACACATACAATCCTACCTACTCACAGAACGCATGCATAAGCAAAGGTATACATATTCTCAATAGCCCCTACCCATGCCCACACACATCCCCATTGGCAGTAAAATAAACCATTTTTGGGAGGTGCCATTCAGGAGAAGACTGAAGAAAGTTCAGAAGAAAATATAGGGGGTGGGAGAATGTGGAGGGGCAGGAGGGGGGAGCAGGAGGGGCAGTAGCAGGAGGGGTGTAGGTGGGGCTTATCTCATACACAGAAAAGTGCAGGAATTTCTCAGATCTCTCAGGCTAGTGTGTAGGAAGGAAGTGGGAGAGGGAAAATGTAGGGGGTTGGGGCAGGCAAATGTCGAGCTGCTAGTAATCCTCAGTCTCAGGGGAAAAGGGACCTCCCTCCTTCTCCTCCTCTTGCTCCTTCTCCTCCCCTAATGAAAATTTCTGGTTCTCTAAGGCCATAAAACGTCCCTCCAATGGGCAGACAGGACCTCTGCAACTCGATGAATTTCTGAAGGACACTCAAGTCCTCATACTCTTCCCTGACACCATACCCTGACAACCAGATGTGTTTATATGGAGATGACAGGGTCTCTATCCAGACCAGCTTTGTCATTTCTATGCTTTTTTAACTCAAAGTAACTCTGGTACTGTTAACTGTCCAATAAAATCCCACTATCTCATTTCATCCCAACACATACCATGAATTAAGAGATTGCTGGATTCACTGACACTGTCTAAAGGAAGCCTCCTCCTGACTGTAGGCCAGCAGTACCAAAACTTTTCTTGTTTGTTAGAGTCAGAGAGAAGAAAAATCACAGTAGCAATTACATATATCAAAGAGTTGGGAGAATTGGGAACACCATTCTAGGCTCAAAAAATTTGAGGAAAATCAGAGTACATGATCAACAAAATCTGAGTTAGACAGTTCCTTTTTTATTAAATTTTATTTTTTTATTAATTTATTTTGATTTATCAACAATCACTTCCATATGCTTTTGAGTTGAAAAGTTTTCTCCCGCTTCCTCCTCCCCACCCTCCCCAAGACAGCTCACAATCTGATATAGGCTTTACATTTACATACCCATTAAACATATTTTCACATTAGTGAAGTTGTAAGTAAAAATTAAAACCAATAGGAGGAACCATCAGAAAGATGAAACAAAACTCAACAGAAGGTAAAAATAAGTGATAGCGATTCGACTTCCATAGTTCTTTCTTTGGATGTGGACAGCATTTTCCATCCCGATGCC
Source organism: Phascolarctos cinereus (assembly GCF_003287225.1). Taxonomy (NCBI): domain Eukaryota; kingdom Metazoa; phylum Chordata; class Mammalia; order Diprotodontia; family Phascolarctidae; genus Phascolarctos; species Phascolarctos cinereus. The sequence continues at coordinate 259 of NW_027555635.1, read as the reverse complement.
TCTGGAGATGTCTTAGATCCTTGTAATGCTGAGAACGGTTCACTTCAACAATACTAGTCACCACATAACGTGGCTGTTATTGTGTACAAAGTCCTCTTGGTTCTGCTCACTTCACTCAGCATCAGATCATATAAGTCTTTCCAGGTTTTTCTGAAGTCAGCCTGTTCATCATTTCTTATAACACAATAGTATTCCATTACATTCATATACCACAACTTGCTCAACCATTCCCCAATTGATGGGCATCCTCTCAATTTCC
>NW_027555634.1:0-33361 GCF_003287225.1 Phascolarctos cinereus | reverse complement strand
GGATCTTTCCCTTTTCAGCTTTAATATGTTGTCCCCTTTTATGTGTTGTATTTCCCTATTAGTATGGAAGCAATTTTTCTTTTCCCTTAAATTGCTTACCTAGCACTTAGCACTGTGCTAGGTAGAGAACAAGCACTTAATAAATGCTTGTGACTGACTGACTGACTGACTGACTCACTCACTCATAGGTGCTAAAGATTCACAGTCCAAGATGAAAGTCCTCCTTCCATTCCATTTTTTAATAACTTGTAATTGTTAGGAAGTTTTTTTTTCATTATGCTAAGGTAAAAGCTACCTTTCTGTGACATCCACTTATTCATCATGCCTAACTCTGTTCTTTGAATTCAAACATGTTACTTATCTTTTTCTTAAAACTGCTTCTAAATCATATTCTTATATTCTGTATCTGAAAGTCATGCTTCCAATTAATATTCCAACACTATTCTTTAAATATGTTAAAAAAAAAAAGAACAAGGGCTAGGAAAACATTCTATTTATATAGTGTTTAACTGGAATTCAACCTATCAAAAAATATTAAATAACTACCTATAATTCATCAATTCAATTACATGGGGATAATTCTGTAGTTAACTTACTCAAGCAGGCCATGAAGATATAATCCTTTTCAAATCAATTGTCTTATTGTATAGTACATACTAAAATACTTTAATGATCAAAGTGACCACTTAGAATGAGCTGACCTTGAAATTTTTCAGCTCAAAATCATGTTTTTGATGCTTTCAGGAACAGAAATGTGGTATTCCAACTAAATGCTTGATGAGATTTAAAACTTAAGAGAATTTTCTTAACCTTAGCTTTAGATACTTCTTGTGTTCACTGTGGAAAGATAAACATCTGTCTGGGTAAAGGGACAAGTCATATGCCTAAAACTTCACATCATAATATCAAATTTATTTCTTTCATGTCTGGTATCTATGGCATATTTTTCCATTTTAACATACAATAGCAAACATGGGCAGTTTTGGCATTGTTCAGGTAAAGCAAACAAGGATCTATTGTGATTTAGCCATTGAAAAAATCTCCCTCAAATTATGAGAGAGCTGAGAAAAGACAGTCAATTTGACAAATGCATAATAGTCCATTCCCTGCCATTTCGTTTTTGCTTGTGTCGTTCTCTGTATGTGGAATTTTTACCTCCTCACCTCTAATTTATAGAATGCCCAGTTTTCTTCAACGGAAAGCTCAGACAATTCCTCCTACATGAGATACTTCCTAGGTGTTAGTATAATTTTGTACATGTGTTATTTTATATACTTATGTATATACATGTTGTATCCTCCCAGAAATGTGAGCTCTTTAAGACCAGGAACTATTTCATGGTTTTTCTTTGTTTTTTAGTATCTTTATCACCTAACACATTGAGTTTTACAAAGTTATACAATTACAAAGTTATATATAATTATATAATTGATTCATAATAAATATACTTTATAATAATGCAGAGAAGTTCTTTTAAATTATGTTCTTCAGGAAAAAAAACTTTTAAAACATGAGACAGTGTATGGCTTTTAACTGAGAATATTGTGTAGAATTTATGTGGAGGAGAAATATAAGGGGTTAGACTTTTTTAATACTTCTACTGTTAACATGAAATGGAGAAAAAGAAAAAGCAGAAATGACAAGTTGAGAACTATTAGTCAAATGTATGGAAATATGTGTCCTCATTGTCCAGGTTGACCTTATTATCTTTATGAGACCATACAAATTATTACATGGAGAAGTCACTTCATTCAACAGATTACTGATTACATTAGCAAATTATTTCAGATGCTTCCAGAAGTTCACTTTAGTTCATTTCAGATTTTCCAGTCAGCCTTAAACTGGAAGAAGAAACATAGCACCCACTAGCTGCTTTTTAACCTGGCAGTCAGTAGCTCATATCCTTAAATGATGAAGGGACTTTTTGAGTCTTCAAAATCACTCCATGAATTAGGTATTTATATCTTAAATAGACTACATGTATAAACTAGGTAATAAATGATACTACTATGAAAGTATAAGGGAGTGCTCCAGAGTCCCTCTGACATTTTGGGCAAGTTGTATTTAAATATCAAAAGACCAGGGGCATTTCAAGGTCTAGCAGGCCACTGTTACTTGATAAAGCTCCCTCCAGATTTTTAGTTTGAGTAAGACAACTGGAGTTTTTCTCCAGGACACCACTATTACAGATTGGAGGGAATTCAATCCCCTCTCCCTTGTGATGGCCCAGAGATCACTGTCTTCATGTCCTGTGCTTCTACTAGTCTAAGCCATGTAGTATAAACTTACTGTGTCTCTCAATCTTGGGTTTCCACCACCAAGATACATGTTCTGTGTCAACACAGCACCCACCAAGCTGTGGGACAAATTTTCTGGGGGACAACATTTTTTTCTTTTAGCATAATTGTACCTAAGGTTGGATTGTCCTCTGTCCTACAGCTGCTTTCCTGTATCCTGTCCCCTCTCCCGCTCCACACTTCATCTTTCTGTTGTGAGTTAATTAAATTTTAGTGATGACTTATCCAGTGCCAAACCATGAAAAGCTCAAAAAGCCAGGTTGCCATACTTATTGTCAGACCAATTAATGATTCTCCTTAACGGTATTTTGACTCTACCATGTACACTATAGCTACCTGGATCTAGTTCTGGACTTGGTTAGTTCTCCTGGAAGAGCTGCATAATTCCTAAGCCCAGGCACTGAACTAGTCAAACAAAGATTCGAGGGAATTCTCCCAATTTCGTGTAATCATAAAATCTCAGATTTGGAAGGGGCATTAATTTTTACCTAACTAATCCATATTATAATAAGAATCACCTCTATATTATTTCTACAAGTTTCTTCTGGTTCTATTAAAGTAATAGAGAATTCACTACCTACAGATATGAGTCATTCCCCTTTGGACAACTCTAATTATTAGCATTTTTCTTTCCAAAATATTCTTCCTTTGCTACTTCCACTGATTGCTCCTAATTCTACTTTCTGGGACCAAGCTGAACAAATTTCATCCCTCCTTCTACACTATAGATTCCTAAGTCTTCTCTTCATTAGGCTAAATAATCTCATTTCTTTCAACCAATCCTTAAATGACATAGCAGTCATGCCCCTCATGATGTTGGTCATCTTTCTCTGAATGTGTTCTAACTTGGCAATGTCTTCCCTAAAATATGCTAACTAGAACCAACTGAACAGGAAAATATGCAGGAGAAGTAATGTTCAAATATAGCCAATATTTCAGCCAAACTTAAAAGAGATAGCAATGGTTAGGTACCCTATTTAGGATGATCATCACTCCCTTCCAATGTTACTGGTTAAAAAAAAAAGTAATTTCTACTAGTAAAGTGGTGTAGACAAAGGAGATATTTCTGAAAGAAACTATATAAGCAATTAATGGAGAGTTGAATTGGATTTAAGTTTAAAACTGTAATCAGTGATTAAGGATAGCACCCACTTAAGGTTCCATGTAGCACAATGAGACACATGTATTATAAATCAATATATGTCAGGGACATGAATCTTTCCTATCAGTTTAGAGTTGTTCTTTATCACAGATGCAACTTCTGGAAACTGCTACAGAATTCTCTCTTCTTTGGAAAATAGCCCAGAAAATATGTGTAACCTGGCCTAGTTGCCTTGGTAGAAGGTAGAAGTTTAAAGATAAATGAAGGGCTTGAAAACTTTTCAAACTCTCCCCAAACCACGTAGTAGTGCTAAATTAATGGAGGTACACTGACCAGGCAGTAGGGGATGGCAGGAATAAACAGGAGAGATTCACTCTAAGCTAGCCAGGAGTGGAAAATATGGACTTGATTTAATAGCATGAGAAGCCAGTCAAATCAACAACCATTTATTCAGCCCTAACTCTGTGTCAGGCACTATACCAAATGCTGGGAAGTAAAGAGAAAGACTGTGTTCTCAAGGAATAAATACTCTACCAAGAGAGAAAACTTGAAATAATTATGTATGCATAACGTACATAGAAAGTAGATTGAAGGAAGTTTCAGATAGTAAACCCGAAAATCTGAGGAAAACATTTTTGGATATGGAGGGACTAGAAGAGCTCAATATAAAATAATAGGACATCTCAGATAATTTAAGACTATCAGTTCATTCACAAATGTAAATGTTCTAATTGGCCTGCTTCTTGAGAAAACTTGACCTTGGAGGAAACTAACCACAATGTCTGTAGAAATGGGTAACATTGAAGGCAAAGAGGTAGATATAAGTCAGAAGTAAAGTGATGATAATAAGTGATGAGAAGTGTGTCTGTGTATGTGTGTTGGGGAGAGGGGCACAGTTATCTCCTCTAGAAACAAATTGATGTTCTTTCATTATGGGATTCAAGTCAAAAAGGCACTGAAAGTTACAGGGAATTTATAGGGTTATGGGATGGTGTCCATACAAGGAGGAAAGACTTCTTGACTCTCCATGGCCTCAGGTGCAAGATCTGTTTTTATCCTTTTCTTTGTAAGTAAACTTAATTTATATTTGATGCCTTAAAGGGGTAGTAGGGAAATGTCAAATGTTGATATTTTCAGATTCTGCCAAGGTGGAGCAAATGAGCCAGATAACTATGTTCTGAAAATATATCTGGACTCCTCTTATATGAAAAGAACCTCTAAAACAAGTATTACAGAGCACACATGTAGAAGACATGATTTTCTATGGATTATAATTGAAGTCATATGGTACCACATGAATTTGAACAAGGTAGATGTGATGTATCTATGGCTTTCCTTGAATAGGAGAGTGTTTCTTCAAATAGTCTGAATTTGTATAGCATTTGCTTTGATAACCTGGTTGAAAAGATTTTTTATGGAACTTAAGCTTCTGGAAATGAGGTTTAAGCACCATTATAACATAGTAAAAAAGTTTAGAGAATTTAAATGATTATACAAGGAAGTGAAAGTCTAATTTACAATCATATGTACATATTCTACCAGACTGAATATTTTAAATTAGCAATGGTCTCCAAAATGTTATAATAGAAATGTGGTTAGCTGTCTCCTGCAGTAGAGTGTTACTTTAGATTGGGGGTGACAGAAATCACTAGGCAAGAGAGAGCTCTTATCTCTCACAGTCTATTCTTCAGAGGAAGATTCCCAAAAGCATTTGTGATTTTGTTTTGTAACAGATGCGAAAACTGCTTATATAATTAAAATTTTGTCACATAGTAAAGAAACATCTTGAAAGTACAATCAAGTCCAAATCATTCACAACAAAATTTTAAACCAGTCAGGCTCCTTATGATCCCAGCACTACTCAATCAACTCATTATGTGTTTCAGTGGGTTTGAGTTCTGACAATGCAAGTATTTAATAGTTTCTTCAGTAAACCAGTTACAGCAAGGAAGTGATGGTGGGGGGGAAGTTATATAATGCACTCCAGAGTTATATGGTATGAAATATTCTGAAAGAGCTGGAACATACAGGTAACTGACATTTTACAAAAATTAAATACATTTATTTGAGGGACAGAAATTTGATATAGGGAGAGCTTATTTTTTTTTTAGTTTTTTTCCTTTTAAAAATAGTTTAAAATAAGAAAAAAATAGTTTTGATTTTTAACATTCACTTCCTCAAGATTCTGAGGTCCAATTTTTCTTGCCTTCTCTCCCCTTTCTATATCCCAAGATGCCATGCATTCTGAATAACCCTTCCCCCATTCTGCTCTCCCTCCTTCACATCCCCCCTTCTCTCATCCTCTTCCCCTTCTATTTTCCTGTATGGAAGGAGAGATTTCTATACCCCATTTCCTGAATATCTTATTTCCCAGTTGTATGTAAAAGCAATTTTTAACATTCTTTTTAAATTGAGTTCCAAATTCCCTCCCTCCCTTTCTCCCTATCCACTCTCATTGAGAAGACAAGCAATTAGATATAGATTATATACATGAGTAGTCATGCAAAATTCCATTCCAAAATATTTATATTGTGAAAGATGAGCTATATTTCTCTCCATCCTGTCCCACCCCTGATTATTCTATTAGCTCCTCTGGCCCTGTCCCTCCTCAAAAGTGTCGTTTCTGATTGCCCTCTCATCCAATCTGTCCTCCCTTCTGTCATCAACCCCTCCCCCAATACACTTCCCTCCATTTTCCTGTAGGGTAAGAGATTTCTTTGCCCAATTGAGTGTGTATGTTATTCCCTCTTTAAGGCAAATCTGAAATCCAATGAGAGTAGGATTCACTCATTCCCTCTCACCTACCCCCTCTTCCCCTTCACTGTAAAAGCTTTTTCTTGGCTCTTTTATGTAAGATAATTTACCCCATTCTATCTCTTCCTTTCTCCTTCTCCCAGTACAATCCTCTCTCACCCCTTAATTTTATTTTTTAGATATCATCCCTTCATATTCAAATCATCTTGTATCCTCTATCTATCTATCTATCTATCTATCTATCTATCTATCTATCTATCCATTTATCTATCTATCTCCTCCAACTACCCTAATACTGAGAAAGGTCTCATGAGTTACAAATATCATCTTTCCATGTAGGAATGCAAACAGTTCAACTTTAATAAGTCCCTTATGATTTCTCTTTCCTGTTTACCTTTACATCTCTTGAGTCTTGCACTTGAAAGTCAAATTTTCTATTTAGCTCTGGTCTTTTCATCAAGAATGATAGAAAGTCCTCTGTTTAATTGAATTTCCATTTTTCCCCTGAAGCATTATATTCAGTTTTGCTGGGTAGATGATGCTTGATTTTAATCCTAACTCCTTTGAGCTCCAAAATGTCATATTCCAAGACCTCTGGTCCCTTAATGTAGAAGCTGCTAAATCTTGTGTTATCCTGATTGTGCTTCCACAATACTCAAATTGTTTCATTCTGGATGTTTGCAATATTTTCTCCTTGACCTGGGAACTCTGGAATTTGGCTCTAATATTTCTAGGAGTTTTCCTTTGGGTATCTCTTTGAGGAGGTGATTGGTGGCTTCTTTCCATTTCTATTTTGCCTTCTGGTCCTAGAAAACTTCTAGGGAAGTTTTCCTTGATAATTTCTTGAAAGATGATGTCTAGGCTCTCTTTTTGATCATGGCTTTCAGGTAGCCAAGCAATTTTTAAATGATCTTTTCTGGATCTGTTTTCCAGGTCAGTTGATTTTTGAATGAGATTTTTCACATTGTCTTCTACTTTTTCATTGGTTTGGTTTTGGTTTATATTTTCTTGATTCATCATAGAGCGATTAGCTTCCATTTGTTCCATTCTAATTTTTCAGGAATTATTTCTTCAGTGAGCTTTTGGACCTCCTTTTCCATTTATCCAATTCTGCTTTTGAAGACATTCTTCTCATTGGCTTTTTGGACCTCTTTTGTCATTTGGGTTGGTCTAATTTTTTTAAGATGTTATTTTCTTGAGTATTTTTTGGGGATCTCTTTTAGTAACCTTTTGACTTGTTTTTCATGATTTTCTTGCATCACTTTCATTTTTCTTCCTACATTTTCCTCTACTGATTTTAATTTTTTTTCAAAATCATTTTTGAGCTCTTTCATGGCCTAAGACCAATTCATATTTTTTCTTGGAGACTTTGGATGTCGGAGCTTTGACTTTTTTGTCTTTTTCTGCTTGTGTGTTTTGATCTTCTTTGTCACCAAAGTAAGATTCTATAGTCTGAGGTTTTTTTTTTTTTTCCTACTGTTTGCTCATGGTCCCAGTAAATTACTTGACTTTTTAACTCTTTGCTAAGCTAGGGGTCTGCTTCCGGTTTAGAGAGTGTACTGTCCCAAACTTCAGGGATCTGTAAATTTTCAGTTCTTCCAAGGTGGTGTGATCAAGGGTGAGGTGTTTACTCCTTTCCTGGCCTATGCTCTGGTCTATGAGTGAGCACAAATACTCTTTTCTACCTTGGAGCTGTGAGGAGGATTCTCTCTCCACCATGACCATAAGCTATACCATTTCAGTGCTCCTCCTTGCCCCAGGACCACCACCCAAATCCAAGCATGGGCAAAGCAAGAAATTCCTGCCTCAACACCAGCAAAGAAATTCCTGCAATCTCCCTCTGATTGGCTGCTGGCTCCTCCCATCATCTGTGGGCTAAGAGCTCTGGAAGCAGCCTCAGCCACACCGGGACTACATGAGGACTGGGGCTGGACCATGCTACTCTGTCACCCAGGTCTAGCAACCATTCCTACTGACCTTGTAGGTTGTCTTTGGCTTTGGTGGGTTGAGATGGCTGGAGACCACCACAGTGGCCAGTGATTAAGTCCCTGAGGCCCACTCCAGGTTTGCTGGTGCCCCATCTTTGCCTGTGTTGCCCATGCTGAACTGCAGTCCTTTCCTAGCTCAGTACAACAGACCTTTCCCATCAACCATCCAGATTGTCTTGGGCTGGAAATTTAGTTCACTCTGTCTTTTTGTGTTCTGCAGCTCTAGAATTTTAAAGTCATATTTTATAGGTATTTTGGAGGGTTTGGGGGAGAGCTCAAGCAAGTCACTGCTTTATTCCTCCATCTTGGCTCCAAACCACACCCCCCCTCAGTTTATTTGTAAAAAGGCAAAGATTTTGCAGACTCAAAGACTGCTGATTGAAAGAAAACATCAAGTGTCACTTTGAAATTTTTAAATATGTTAATCATAGACATCAACATTTGTGAAACTCGAATATTAATTCTTTGTTAGAACTCAAACTGATCTATATGCAAGCAAAGTTTTTTTTTTATATTTGATTTTTCTTTCAAAATTACATATAAAAAAATTTCCTTCTCCAGCTCACCTTTTTAACAGATGAGGAAAATGAAGCAAATAGGATTAAGTGATTCATAGAAGGTTATGTAGCTAGTAAGTGTCTGAGGCCAGCTTTGAAGTCAGGAAGATGAGTCTTCCTGACTCCAGGCCTGGCAATCTATCCACTGTGCCACCTAGCTGCACCTCCTTAAAAAAAAAAAAGCCTAAGTGGATTCTAGACTCAAGATTGCTAGTTGAAAACATTCAGACAAAAACAAAACAAAAATAAAAGCAAAACCTAGGTGTTACTTTGGAGTCATTAAATATAATAATTATAGCCAGAAACAATATGTGAAACTTGGGGATGCATTCTTTGTCAGAGCTAAAACTCAGTTGTTAGCAAGTGAAAATATTTATTGTTTTCAAATTACAAGTAAAAACAATCTTAACACTTTAAAAAAAATGAGTTTCTAATTGTCTCCCTCTTTCCTTTCCTACCTCTTCAAGAAGGCAAGCAATTTGAAATAGATTATATAAGTACAGTAATTCAAACATATTTCTATATTAGTTGTGTTCTCCAAGAAAAAAAGGACCAAAATAAAAAATAAAGTTAAAAAATTTGCTTTGATCTGCACTCAGACTCCATCACTTCTTTCTCTGGAGGTAGATAGCATTTTTAATCATAAGTCCTTAGGAATTGTCTTGGATCATTGTACTGCAGAGAAAAACTAAGTCATTTACAGTTGATCATCATACAATATTGTTTTTACTGTGCACAATGATTTCTTGGCTCTGCTTACTTCACTTTGCATCAGTTCATATAAGTCTTCCCAGGCTTTCTGAAAGCATGCTTCTCATTATTTCTCATAGCACAATAATATTCCATCACAATAATATGCCACAACTTGTTTAGTCATTCAGGGGATGGGCATCCCCTCAATTTCTGATTGCCAACACAAAAAAATGAGCCACTACAAATATTTTTGTACCTGTACCTTTCCTTTTGGTTTTTAAACTCTCTGGTATCTAGTAGTGGTATTGATGGGCTGATACATATATACACACTTTTACAGTCCTTTGCACATAGCTCCAAATTGCTCTTCAGAATGGCTGGATCAGTTCACAACTCCACCAATAAGCATTAGTGAGTGCAACAATCTTTCTTCAAACATTTACCATTTTCCTTTTCTGTCATATCAGCAAATCTGATAGGTGTGAGGTGATACATCAGAGTATTTTAATGTGTATCTTTCTACATTATAGTGAAGTATCTAGGTGGCACAGTGGATAGATTGCTGGGACTAGAGTCAGAAAGATTCATTTTTCTGAGCTCAAATCTAACCTCAGACACTACCTATGTGACCCTGGGCAGGTCACTTAAGCTTTTTTGTTTCAGTTTTATCATTTGTAGAATGAGATGGAGAAGGAAATGACATACCACTCTAATGTCTCTCCCAAGAAAACCCCAAATGGAGTCACAAAGAGTCAGATATGGTTGAAAAATGACTAAACAAAAACAATAATCAATGGTGATTTAAAGCATTTTTTTCCATACAACTATAAATAACTTTGTTTTGTTCTTCTGAAAACTGGCTGTTCATGTCCTTTGGGCATCTATCAATTGAGAAGTGACTAGTATTCTTATAAATTTGACTCATTTTTGAGGCATTTATGAGAATTGAGTAAACCACATTGACTCCATCTTGTGACACAATTCTGGCTCTAGCTCCATTTACTTTCTATTCAATTATGGATCTAGTCTAATTTGTGTTTTGTGAGAAAGTTCTGTTCAGTTATGGGAATTGTAGAAAACTTTATTGCACTGTTTGAACCTAATGCCTGATAATTTGGACCACATCCACCTGTTGCTTAGAGACATTTAACTAAGATTGCAGGTTATGATGACCAGAAACCAAGTCAGATTCAAAGATTTATGGAAGGAATTTTCTCATGATTATGCATCTCAAGAAATTCATTTGTTTTATTTGAAAACTCTCCCTGTACTGATTAATTAGTAATAGTTTCCCTTTTCTGTTTTAACTGAATACAGACATTGGGGTGGGAGGAAGTAGTGGGACACATCTTTTTCTGATTTCAGGGAATTACACCTGCATGCTCTCCTCCTTCCCAACTCTTGAAATTCACTCATCCCCACCCCCTTAATTCAGAAAGTCCCTCTCCAATTACAAAAAGGATTACCTAATATTGTATCATAGTTTATATCTGGTTAATTATTTTTTCTTTGCTTTTAACATATAAAAATCTGTCTCCCCTTGTATTTGAGGTCCAGGGACTAAGCTGAAGAGGCAGTCTCATTTGTTATTTGATTGACAAGCATTGCTTAATAAATTGATATACTCAGAAGCTGATACCTTGGTTTGCTCAGTTGTTTCATCTTTACCCACCACAGTTCTCCATATATTTAAAAATTAAGCCCTTATCAGAGAAAGTTGTTGTAAAATTTCCCCACAGTTTTCTAATTTTCTTCTAATTTTGGCTGCATTCATTTTATTTATGCAAAACCTTTTCAATTTAATATATTCATGATTATCCATCTATATTCCATAATGCTTTCAATTTTTGTTTGGTCATTGATTCTTCCTTTATCAATAGATCTGACAAGTAAAATTTTCCATGCTCCCTTAATTTGCTTATTACATTACCTTTTTTTTGTCTAAATTATATAACCATTTTAACCTTTCCTTGGTAGAGAGTATGAGAAACTAGTCAAGACCTAGTTTTTTTTTTCCCCTGAACTGCTTTCCAGTTTTCCCAGCATTTTTTGTCAAGTAGTGAATTCTTGTCTAAAAAGCTGAGATCTTTGTGTTTATCTAATAACAGATTACTATGGTCATTTCTCTACTGTAAATTATATACCTAATCTATTCAACTGATCCACTACTATATTTCTTAGCCAGTACCAGATTCTTTGGATGATTACAATTTTTAATACAGTTTGAGATCTGGTAATGTTGAGTCACCTTCTTTAACATTTTTTCTCCATTGATTCCTTTAGAATTCTTGACCTTTTGTTCTTCCAGGTGAATTTTGTGATTATTTTTTCTTAGTTCTATATAAGTTTCTTTTTTGGAAGTTTGATTGGTGTGGCACTGAATAAGTAAATTAATTTAGGTAGAATTGTCATTTTACTATATTGGCACAGTCTTTTCATGAGCAAATAATATTTTTCCCAATTGTTAAGATCTGACTTTATTTGTCTGAGAAATGTTTTGTAATTGTGTTCATATAGTTACAGGTTTACCTTGGCAGGTAGACTTCTAAGTATTTTATGTTGTCTATAGTTATATAAAAATGAATTTCTCTATCTCTTGCTTCTGGGCTTTGTTAGTGATATATAAAAATGCTGATGATTTAGGAGGTTATTTTATATCCCTCAACTTTGCTGAAGTTGTTAATTATTTCAACTAGTTTTTAGCTAATTCTGTAGCATTCTCAGAGGCAGCACCAATATAGTGGAGAAAAGCCAAGAAATAGCCACAGTTCTCTTCAGTTTTCTTTGCTAATGATATTGAATCAAGTATGAAAGCCAATTCTGCAGTGATAGAACCCACAAAAAAAAAAGTGTGAAACTATTTTCTTGCCCAAGATAACTTAGAAGGACTTCAGGCAAAATCTTTATCACTTGGATAGAAAGGGAATGTAGCCCAGTGCAGGGTACCTGCTCAAGCAGAGGCAGACTCTTAGCCACAGTACAGATCAGCAACTGAGTCTCATGGTAGTGGTTCAACAGGCCAGTAACATAGTAAGTCACCTATGAGGCCTCCAGCAGGCAAACTGCCAGCCCTGGAACCCTGGGCACAACAGGTATGACTAGGCCAGACCTCTATATTTAAGTGAGCAAGATGCAAGCCTCAGAGGCCCCAGCACAGAAAGCCAGTGTCCAGGTCCTTGGCCTTCCAGAACAAGAAGAGGTCAACTTAAGTCACAAAACAGTCTAGAAATTGAGCAAAAAACAAACAAACAAAAAGAGCCCTGACCACAGAAAGCTACTATGGCAACAGTGAAGCTCAAAACAAACTCAGAAGAGGACAACAATTTTAAAACGTCTACATGTGAAGAAGCCCAAAAATTCTTCTTGGAAGAACTCAAAATTGATTTTAGAAATCAAATAAGAAAAGTAGAAGAACATTTTGGAAAAGAAATGAGAGTTATGGAAAAGAATCATGAAAAAAAGAGTCAATAGCATTGAAAAGGTAGCACAGAAATAAGTGATGAAAACAATTCCTTAAAAAAACAGAATTGGCCAAACTGAAAAAGAAATCCACCAAAGAACAACAATAACAAAAAAATTTCCTTAAGGAGTAGAATTGGAAGAGGGCGGAGCCAAGATGGCAGAGTGCAAGCAGTGACTTGCTTGAGTTCTCCCCCAAACCCCTCCAAATGCCTATACAAAATGGCTTTAAACAAATTCTAAAGCAGCAGAACCCACAAAAAGCCAGAGTGAAACAAATTTCCAGCCCAAGACAACCCGGATGATTGATCAGAAAGGTATATCACACAAGGCTGGGAGCAGAGCACAGTTTGGTGTGGGTGCACAGGCCGAAGCAAACCTGGAGCAGGCCTCAGAGGACTGAATTGTGGGTAGCTGTGGCAGTTTCCAGACTCCTCAATCCACGAATGCCAAAGGCAACTTAGAAGGTCAGTTGGAAAAGTCTGTTTCTGTGGTGCTGAGAGAGGAGTTCGGGGTCTCAGGTCCAGTTTCCAGAGAGTATGGCCCGGGGGCTGAGGGTGCCTCCTCAGCTTCCGGCACACAGACTGAAGGGGAATCCAGTGGCTGATCAGAGAGGGATTTCAGGGATCTCTTTGTCAGTGCTGAGGCAGGAATCTCTTGCTTTCCCCGTGCTTCGATGTGGGTCACAGCTCTGGGCAGCGGTCCTGGGGTGAGAAGAAGCATTGGCGTGGTGGAGCTTGTAGTGGCTGTGAAGAGAAAGCCCTCCTCACAGTTACAGGACAGAAATGAGTACCTGGTCACTAATAGACCAGAGCTCAGGCCAGGAAAGGAGTAAACACTTCACCACTTATCATACCACCTTGGAAGAACTGAAAATTTACAAGTCCCTACAGGTATCTCTGAAAACAGCTGTACAAACTCCTGAAGCTTGGGACAGTACATTCTCCACATTGGAAGCAGATTCTTACCTTAACACAGAGTTTAAAACTCAGGTAATTGGCTGGGATCATGAGCAAGCAGTGCAAAAAGAGCCAGAACCATAGAAACTTACTTTTGTGACAAAGAAGATCAAAACATACAACCAGAAGAAGACAACAAAGTCAAAAATCCTTCATCCAAAGCCTCCACGAAAACATATGAATCAGTCCCAGGCCTTGGAAGAGCTCAAAAGGGATTTTGAGAAGCAAGTAAGAGAAGTAGAGGAAAAACTGGGAAGAGAAATGAGAGTGATGCAAGAAAATCACGAAAAACAAGTCAAGAGCTTGCTAAAGGAGACCCAAGAAAATACTGAAGAAAATAACACCTTAAAAAAATAGCCCAACCCAAATGGCAAAAGAGGTCCAAAAAGCCAATGAAGAGAAGAATGCCCGAAAAAGAAAAATTGGCCAAATGGAAAAGGAAGTCCAAAAGACTACTGAAAAAAATATTTCCTTAAAAATTTGAAAAATAAAATAGAGCAATTGGAAGACAGTGACTTTATGAGAAATCAAGACACTGTAAAACAAATCCAAAAGAATGAAAAAATAGAAGACAATGTGAAATATCTCATTGGAAAAACAACTGACCTGGAAAATAGATCCAAGAGAGAGAATTTAAAAATTATGGTACTGTCTGAAAGCCATGATCAAAAGAAGAGCCTCAACATCATCTTTCAAGAAATTATCAAGGAAAACTGCCCTAATATTTTAGAACCAGAGGGCAAAATGAACACTGAAAAAGTCCACCAATCTCTTCCTGAAAGAGATCCCCAAAGGAACACTCCTAGGGAATAGTGTAGCCAAATTCCAGAGTTCCCAGGTCAAGGAGAAAATATTAGAAGCTGCCAGAAAGAAAAAAATTCAATTATTGTGGAAACACAATCAGGATAACACAAGATTTAGCAGCTACTATTTGAAAGGACCGCAGGGCATGGAATATAATATTCCAGAGGGCAAAGGAGATAAGATTACAACCAAGAATCACCTACCCAGCAAAACTGAGTATAAACCTTCAGGGGAAAAAGTGGTTATTCAGTGAAATAGAGGACTTTTAAGCATTCTTGATGAAAAGACCAGAGCTGAATAGAAAATTTGACTTTCAAATACAAGACTCAAGTGGAACATGAAGAGGTAAACAGGAAAGATAAATCATAAAAGACGTATTGAGATTGAACTATTTACATTCCTATATGGAAAGATGATATTTATAACTCATGAGACCTTTGTCAGTATTAGGGTAGTTGAAGGAAAAAAATTATATGTATGTACATATAGGTAGACAGATAGATAGAATAAATAGATAGATAGATAGATAGATAGATAGATAGATAGATAGATAGAGGGCACAGGGTGAGTTGAAGATTAAGGGGTCATATCTGGAGAATAAAATTAAGGGATGAGAGAGGGTTATACTCAGAGAAGAAAGGGAGAGGTAGAATGGGGTAAATTATCTCACAAAAAAAAAACACAAAAGAAAAGACTCTTACAGTGGAGGGGAAATCAGGGAAGGTGAGAGAGAATGAGTGAATCTTATTCTCATAGTATTTGACTTATGGAGGGAACAACATACACATTTGATTGGGTATGGAAATCTGTCTTACCCTACAGGAAAATAGGGGGAGAAGGGGACAAGAGAAAAGGGGGATGATATAGAGGAGGTAAGACTAGGAAAGGGGGTAAGCAGAAGCAAATACTTAAGGAGGTACAGGATCAAAAGAAAGAATAGAATAAATGGGAGAGCAGGATAGGATTAAGGGAAATAGAGTTAGTTTTTCACAGCATGTCTACTATGGAAGTGTTTTGCATAACTGTACATGTATAACCTATATTGAGTTGCTTGCCTTTTCAATGAGGGTGGGTGGGGAGAGAGAAAGGGAGAAAATTTGAAACCTAAAGTTTTAAAAACATATGTGTAAAAAATATATTTTCATATGCTCCTGGGAAATAAGAAATACAGGAAATGGGGTACAGAAGTCTATCCTGCCGTACAGGAAAATAGAAGGGAAAGGGGATAAGTGAAGGGGGAGGGAGAGATAAAAGAAAGGACAGATTAGGGGAAGGGATATTCAGAATACACACCATCTTGGGGTGGGGGGAGGACTCAAAATCTCGTGGAAGTAAATATTGAAAACTAAAAATAAATTTATACTAAAAAATGAAATAAAATAAATTAAAAAAATAGAATTGGCCAAATGGAAAAGGAAGTAGAAAAGATAACTGAAGAAAATAATTCCTTAAAAATTAGAGCTGGGCAAGTGAAAGCTAATGACTCTATAAGACATCAAGAATCAGTCTAACAAAATTGAAAGAATGAAAAGTAGAAGAAAATGTAAAATACCTCATTGCCAATCCAAGTGACCTGCAAAATAGATCCAGGAGAGATAATTTAAGAATTGTTGGACTACCTGAATGCCATGATGAAAAAAAAAGTCTGGATAGTATCTTTCAAGAAATTGTCCAGGAAAATTTCCCTGATATCTTAGAGTCAGAAAGTAAAATAGTCGTTGAAAGAATCCACCACTTACCTCCTGAAAGAGATACCAAAATGAAAACTCCAAAGAATATTACAGCGAAATTTCAGAACTATTAGGTCAAGGAGAAAATGCTGCAAGCAGCTAGAAAGAAAGAATTCAAATATCATGGAGCCACAGTTGGGATTACCCAGGACTTAGTACCTTCTACGTTAAAGGAGAGAAAGACTTGGAATACGATATTACAGAGGGCAAAGGAGTTTGGATATCAACTAAGAATCAGCTAACCAGCAAAAATGAACATAATCTTTCAGGGCAAAAAATGGACATTCACTGAAATATGGGACTTTCAGACTTTCCTGATGAAAAGACCAGAGCTGAACAGAGAATTCTATCTTCAAATACAAAACTCATGAGAAGCATAAAAAAGTAAAGAGCAAAAAAACAAAACAAAACAAAATATGTTATTCAATATGATTCTTTAAGTATACCATAATATGATCTGCAAAGACTGATAGTTTTTCCCCCCTCACTGCCTATTCTAATTCCTTCAGTTGATTTTTCTTCTTACTGCTATAGCTAGCATTTCTATAACAATATCATATAATAGTGGTGATAATGTTCATCTTTTTTTTTTATCTCGATCATTTTGCAAAGTCTTCTAGTTTATTCCCATAAAAACAACACTTGCTGATGATTTAGATATATATTACTTATAATTTTAAGGAATGCTGCATTTATTCCTATATTTTCTAGTGTTTTTAATAGGAATGAATGTTGTAGTTTGTAAATTTTTTTCTGAATTTGCTGAGATTATCATATGATATTTTGTTTAATTATTGATATGGTAAATTATGTTAGTAGTTTTCCTAATATTGAACCAGACCTGAATTCCTGATATAAATCCCCCTTGGTCGTTGTGTATGTTCTTTTTTAGATGTTACTGTAAGTCCCTTGATAGTGATTTATTTAGAAATTTTGCATCAGCATTCATTTGGGAAATTGGTCTGTAGATTTCTTTCTATGTTTTCATTCTTTCTGGTATAGATATCAGCACGATATTTGTGTTAAATGAATTTGGTAGAACTCCTTCTTTGCCTAATTTTCCAAATAGTTTATATATTATTGGAACAGTTTTTCTTTAAAGTGAATCTATTTGGTCCTGTGTGTTGTTATTTTTTTCCCCCCTACGGACCTCACTGATGGCTTATTTATTTATTTTTCCTAAGATAGGGTTACTCAAGTATTCTATTTCCTCTTCTGTTAATGTGGGCATTTTGTATTTTTGTAAATACTCATCCTTTACATTTAGATTGTTATACAATTGGCATACAATTGGGGCAAATAGCTCTTATTAATTGCTTTAATTCGTCTTTTAATAATTTTTTGACACCAGTAATTTGGCTTTCTTGCTTTTTAAAAATAATACAATTAACCAATGACTTGTCTGTTTTATTGTCCCCCATACACTATCAAAACAGCTTCTATCAATTAGTCCAACAGTATTTTTACTTTCTATTTTATCAGCCTCTCTTTTGATTTTCAGGATTTCTAATTTTGTGTTTAATAGGGGCTTTTTAATTTGTTCTTTTTTTAGTTTTGTTTTACTGCTTGTGTTTCTTTTGTTTTTTAGCTGCATGCCCAATTATTTTATCTGTTTTTTCTCTACTTTATTGACGTAAGTGTTTAGAGATATACATTTTCCCCTATGTACTGCTTTGGCTGCATCCCATAAATTTTGGTATATAGCCTCATTGTCGTCTTTCATTTTAGAGAAATTATTGATTGTTGCTATAATTTGTTCTTTGACCTATTCATTCTTTAAATTAGATTATTCAATTTCTAATTAATTTTTATTCTATGTTTTTATAGCCCTTTATTGAAATAATTTCTTGCATTATGATCTGAAAAGGATGCATTTAAAATTTCTGCTTTTCTGCATTTGGCTAAGAGGTTTTTATGGCTTAACAAAAAGTCTGTTTTTTTGTAGGTGCCATGTGTCACTGAATAAAATGGCATATTCCTTTCTATTCCCATTCAGTTTTCCCCAAAGCTCCTGTCTTCTTAAATTCTTTCTTTTTTATTAATTTATTTTGATTTATCAACAATCACTTCCATAATATTTTGAATTTTAAATTTTTCTTCCCCTCCTTTCCCCCCTTCCTCCCCCAAGACAGTGAACAATCTGATATAGGTTATACATATACATTCCTATTAAACACATTTTCACATTAGTCGTGTTGTAAGGAAGAATTAGAACCAATGGAAGGAACCATCAGAAAGAGGAAACAAAACAGAGCAGAAGAAAAAAAGAGCAGATAATATGCCTCAATCTGCATTTAAACTCCATATTTCTTTCTTTGGATGTGGATAGCATTTTTGTTATGAGACCTTTGGAGATGTCTTAGATCTGAGAATGGTCAAATCTCTCAAAGTTCTTCATCTCACAACGTTGCTGTTACTGTATACATTTTCCTGGTTCTGCTCACTTCATTCAGCATCAGTCCATACAACTCTTTCTAGGTTTTTCTGAAGTCTGCCTGCTCATCATTTCTTATAGCACAATATTATTCCATTACATTCATGTACCACAACTTGTTCAGCCATTTCTCAGTTGATGGGCATTCCCTCAATTTCCAATTCTTTGCCACCACAAAAAAAGCTGCTATGAATATTTTTATACACATGGGTCCTTTTCTCATATTTATGATCCCTTTGAGATACAGCCCTAAAAGTGCTATTGCTTGGTCAAAGAGTATGCACTTTTTTATAGCCCTTTGGGCTTAGTTCCAAATTGCTCTCCAAAATGGTTGGCTCATTTCACGGCTCCACCAGCAATGTATTAGTGTTCCAATTTTCCCACATCTTCTCCAACATTTATCATTTTCCTGTTTTGTCATGTTGGCCAATCTGATAGGTGTAGTGTGGTATCTTAGAGTTGTTTTAATTTACATTTTTCTAATCAATAATGATTTAGAGCATTTTTCATATGACTATAGATGGCTTTAACTTACATTTTTATTATCAAATTAGATTTATCTAGTTCTAAGATGGGAAAGTTGAGGTCCCCATTAGTATAGTTTTACTGTCTATTTCCTCCTATAATTTATTCAACTTTTCCTTTAAGAATTTGTATGTTATGTCATTTATAATTTTAGTATTGATATTACTTGATTTTCTGTAGTACCTTTCAGCATGATGTAGTTTTCTTATTTCTTTTAATTAGACCTATTTTGTTTTTACCTTGTCTGACATCATGATTGCTATTCATGCTTTTTTACAACTTCAACTGAAGCATAATTTATACTCCAGCTCCTTGCATTTATTCTGTGTATGTCTCTCAGCTTTAAGTGTATTTGTTTAAACAACATATTGTTAGATTCTGGTTTTTAATGCACTCTGCTATCTGCTTCTGTTTTACGGATGAGTTCATCTTAATTACACTCACAGTTATTATTGCTGTATATTTCCCTTCATTCTATTTCCACTGTTTTCCCTTCTCTTTCTCTCTCCTTTCACCATATTTTGCTTCTTACTGCCCCATCACCCAGTGTGCCCTCCCTTCTATGAGCATCACCCTCCTCTCTTATTTCCCACTCATTGTACTTCCTTGTATGGTAAAATAGATTTCTATACCCAACTGAGTACATCTGTTATTCTCTCAGCCAATTCTGATGATAGTAAGGTTTAAGGATTATCCATCCTGACCATCTTCCCATCCCTTGTAAAAGATCTTTTATGCCTCTTTTCTTGAGATAATTTACCCCATTCTCCCTCTCCCTTCTCCCTATTCCCAGTGCCTTTCTCTTTCTCATCCCTTATTTTTTAATATATTATCCCATCATAGTCAATTGACACCTGTGTCCCATTTCTATGTATACTCCTTTTAACTGCCCTAATAATGGCAAGTATCATTTTCCCATGTAGAAATGGAAATAGTTTAGCCTTATCAAATCCCTTATGATTTCTCTATCTTGCTTACCTTTTTATGAAGCTCTTAAGTCTTGTACTTGAAAATCAAAATTTTTGTTCAGGTCTGGTCTTTTCATCAGGAATCAATCCATCAGGAGGAAAAAATAAAATACAATAAATTCCATTATGTCATAAATGTCCATTCCACCCCTCCCCTGCCTTGAAGGATTGTAATCAGTTTTGATGGGTAGGTGATTCTTGGTTGTAATCCTAGCTCCTTTGCCCTCTATAATATTATATTACAAGCCCTTTGATCCTTTAATGTAAAAGCTGCTAAATTGTGTCTTATCCTGACTGTGGCTTCTTGAGATTTTAATTGTGTTTCTTTTCCCTTAGCTGCTAGGGTTATTTTTTCCTTGTCTTGGAAGCTCTAGAATTGGATATAATATTTTGGAATTTTCATTTTGAGATCTCTTTCAGGAGGTGATCAGCATATTATTTAAATTTCTATTTTAGCCTCTGTCTCTAGATATCAAAGCAGTTTTCCTTGATACTTTCTTGAAAAATAATGTCTAAACTTTTTTCAATCATGGCTTTCAGGTAGTCTGGGAATATTTAAATTATGTCTCCTAGATTTATTTTCCTGGTCAATTGTTTTTTTTTCCTAATGAGATATTCCACATTTTTTTATTCTTTCAATTTTGTTTTGTTGTTAATTGATGTCTCATGAAGTTATTGCCTTCTACTTGTCCAATTCTAATTTTCAAGGAATAATTTTTTAAGCAAGCTTTTATACCTCCTTTTTTATTTGGTCAAGTCTACTATTTAAAGAGTTGTTTTCTTCAGTGGATTTTTTCCCCTTTTTTTAATGCTTCATCAAGTTGTTGACTCTTTTAAAATGATTTTCTTTCTTTCCTTCTTTTTACTCTATCTCTCTTATTTGATTTTTCAATTTCTTTTTGAGTTCTTCCAGGAATTATTTTTGGGTCTGACACCAATTTATCTTTGTCTTTGAGAGTATGCGTATAGCTGTTGTGACACTCCTCATTTTGGTTTGTGTTTTGATCCTCCCTATCACCATAGTATCTTTCTATGGTCATTTTTTGTTTGTTTGTTTGTTTGTTTCTTTTGCTGTTATTGTTTGGTTATTTCCCAAGCCTATTTCTTGTTGTTGTTTTTTTTCTAACTTTGTATTAAAGTTGGCCCTTCTTCTGGTGTGGAAGGGGCACCATCTCAAGGTTCAGAATTTTTGTGCCCATCTTTTCAGAGCTAATTCTGGGGACCTGTGAGATTTCAGTTCTTTCAAAGTGGTATGATCTAAGGAGACTTGTGATCACTGCTCTCCTGACCTTTGCTCTCATTTGTAAGTGACCACAAGCACTCTTTTCTGCCCTGGAACTGTGACCAGGGTCTCAGCATGCTAGTGTTCCTTCTAGACCTGGGCCTATGACCTGGATCCCTGTATGGACAACGGAGCAGAGTCCTCCACCCATTGTCAGTAAAATATCTACTATAATCTTCTGACCAGTTGTCTGCCACCTTACTGTCTCTGGTCTGAGAGCTCTGTATGTGACTGCTACACATTCAGTCACCCCCAAGGCTTATGCTGGCTTGCTACCTACACTGGATTGCACTCCATTCTCAACCTTGTGAGACAAACCTTTCCTGTTGACCTCCTAAGTTGTTTTGTGCTAGAAAATTGTTTTACCCCATCTATCTATTGATTCTGTTCTTCCAGAATTCATTTTGATGTATATTTTAAAATTGTTTGGATAGGAATTTGGGAGAGCTGGTTGCATCCCAGTCTTTATTCTGACATCTTCCTGGTTTATTTTTCCTTTTTTTCAAAGAAGAACACCTTGTATCAAACACTTAACCAGATCTTTATTTGGTAACTAGGAATTTATTTTTTCTCTTCCTATTTCACACTTAAAGGAAAAAACAAAACAAAACAAAAATAATAAACTTACTTCTCAGGAGAACTGGCAATGGAATGCTATTATTTTCAAAATAAGTATTTATTGATATTTTCTGTTTCTTATGTTAAGATATATATTTATTTTAGTGATGAAGCATAATTTTTAAAGATTCATTAACTTATTTATTTTTAGTTTTCAACATTCATTTCCACAAGATTTTGAGTTCCAAATTTTCTCCCCATCATATCCCTCCCCCAACCCCAAGATAGTGTGCATTCTAAATACCCTTTCCCCTAATCTTCCCTCCCTTCTATCATCCCCACCTCTTATCCCTTTTCCCCTATTTACCTGTAGGGTAAGATAGCTTTCCATACCCAATTAAGTGTGTATATTATTCCTTCCTTAAGCCAAATCTAATGAGAATAAGATTCACTCATTCCCGCTCACCTTCCCCCACTTCCCCGAACTCCACTGTGATGAAACATAATTTTTTATGATGCCAAAATTATTTTTCCATTCTGCCGTTTTAAAATATTAGTTAAAACAACAATTTAGTTAATCTCTTTAACCTGTTTTGGATCACACCTGACTTAGGCCCTCAAGTTTTCACACTCTGGACTGAACAAAATAAGGAATATTTGACCAAAGCATTTTCCTTAACTGTGACATGGAAATGATCTTTTGCTATGTTGTTTCCTCATTGATAAACTGGACATAAAATGAGAACTATCTAAGTGAAAGATAGCTTGGCTAAGTGGACAGAAGCTTGTCCATGGAGTTAGGAAGACCTGTGTTTAATTCCTGCCTTTTGACACTAGCAGTATGACACTGGCCAAGTACTTAAATCTCTGTGTAACTTAGGCCACTCTCTAAGATTCTGAAAACTTAAAATATGTAAATTTTAATCATCAATGTTTGTGAGACTTAGGCATTCATTTTTTGTCAGAGCTAAAACTCAGCTGTCAGCAAAACTTATAGGAGGTGTATATAGGTATATATCTAATATTACATAAAAAAATAGGGCTGAAAGGTCAGGGTTCATCTAATTGAAACCTCTCATTTTATGGAAAAGGGATCTGACTCCCAGGGAATTTCCAAGGTAAAAGAAACTAATAACAACATAGCATATAAAACTACATAGACACAATTTGAACTTCTGACACTAACTCTAAGACCTTTTCTACTTTGTCACACTACCTTCATCATTTCAAAAATAAATAAATAAATTCATCTAGCACTACATGCATTCTAGGTGAAACAAATATACATCATCCCTAGAAGTATTTTAGTTTATTTATTTGTTTTCTAGGATGAGGTCTCTATACTGATAAAATAATAGGTCAGTATATGAAAGCTCTCTAGCTTTGATTTATGATCCTACTAATTGAAAAATGAATTCCTAATCTATGTGCCCATCATTTTCTATAGAACTAAAACATTTAAGGCATGATCTCATCCCTTACTTATCAGCTGGGGAAAGAAATTCAATATATTTATAGGAATTAGATAACAATGAATTACTATAACAAATGACATATGAGTTCAAGGAATTAAGAAATCAAAACAGAATAAAATAACCAAAGAAATTATGATGACAGGGTAGGGTATGAGCATCACCTTAGGTGATGGATTGAATTAATGCAAACAGAGAAGTGGAGGGGATTTTTCTGGTTGGCAAACAAAGTAATGTGTTAATGGTGGATTGTTCATCCTTCATTTTTTCAAAGAGGAACAATGACATCATGGGTGATGTCTTGATTTGAACATGAATAGGATTTAAGTGGGATAGAGCTATATAAAGTCATCTTCCTCACTCCATCTTCTTGAATTATAAATTCCAGTGGTAAGACAAAAGTTAAGATGAATGGTGATGGTCCAGGATGCAGTGAATGACCTTGGTGTATTCAATGCTTGAATACGCTCTAAGTGCTGCATGGTGCCTGCTTCATCCACCTCTATGGCCATTGGAATACGTTGTTCACATTTACCTTCTGGGAAAGTCTTTAAAATGCTTGGGTAGGCATCTCACTAATTCACCAACACACTGAGGTTACCCTCAACCTGTTTAGCCTATCTACCAAGATAGTTTACCAGGATGTGGCTACTGTGCATGCTATAGGTTTTTAAAACTATAGATGAGGGAGGGGTAAAGACAGACACTGAAGTAGATGAGCAGCCCTACAAAAGCCTTAGCAATCCTTAACAATAGAGGTGTTAGTCCTCCCTGAGCACCCCAAATAGTGAATATCCATGATTTTGAAGATTATCTGCAATTTACTATAATTCACAAAGATAAACAAGAACCAAGTCAAGGAAAAAGAACAAGTAGATGGTCCTTTTAATTTCTGCAGCCAAAAAAAAAAAAAACCCAAACTGAACCAGATTCAGTTCATACATTTTGTTGACAAAGGTTTCTTGTTTCTTTCCTTTACTAAATAAAAGTACTACCTTTGCTAAACCAGTTAGCATCTCAGCTTTAAGATGCTCGAAGCTGATAGAGAATGAAGTAAAAAATGTCTTCACTGAAATCAATAAGTAGTAGAAAATCTTAGGCAATCAGTATTCTTATCCTTTGGGTCACTGAACAACAGTTTTTTTACTTATTTTCTTGTTCTGGGTTTGGGAAGAGTATTCCTTTTAACTCCATTGGAATCAATATTTTCAATATTGCATGATTTAACATTGCTCAGAAAAGTAATATGTTTTGTTTTCTTCCCTGGATAGACTTTGTAGATCTTATCTTTAAATGCATAATCAAATAATAAATACCAAGCTTAGTGTTTAAAAGTTATAACATTTTTGTTCCCAATCTCTGGCAGAGACACAGTTCAGATCATAATGGAATAAGAATTCACAAAAGGCAGTCAATCAAATTAATGAAGGCTGCCTTTCCTCTAGCATTTACTATTCATTAAGCTTTATATTTTTACACTTTTAACATGCCTATTTTTTGTAGGATTTTCACTACTTTCTATAAGTGGAAAACATCTTAGTTTTGTCTTCACTATTACATTGTTCACTTTAATGAAATGAATGTAGAAAAGACTATTAAATAAATACATGATTAAACCTTAATTTTGTATATCAGTGACATCAATTTCTAAAAGAGAAACAAGTTTAAAAATGAGATTGATTAACTTTTTTACTCTTGTTTGCTACTTCACTTTTAAATTAGCAATAATAATACTTATAGGACAGAAATGAATGACAGCATTATTGTACTGCTGTCTTCCCCCTATAACTTACAACATATTAAAGATTAAAAAAAACCCCAAAAATGATTGAGTGCTATTTTTTAAAATTATTATTCTGTTCCGGAAATCTTTCACTGTCCAGTACAATGGAGAGATCATGTTGCTACTATAACATCACAGTTCTAAGATTTGCTTCCTAAGGGAAACAACACTGAAGGAAATAAAGATGAAAAGAGCAGCTGGTTTACACCAAGGATAGACGGAGGACGTCTGGACAAGAAATGACACAATTTTGATAATATTGAAGAATTCATTTTCAATATGTCTGAAAGAAAGAAGAAAAGCAAAGACATATTAAAAAAAAACTTGGAAAAATAGAAAATAAAAGGTAGCCATGAAAAAATCAATATTGACCAACTCATATCAACAAAATTTGTATGAGGATGATATATAGACATATATCAAAGACATCCTTGATGAAAATGTTTCCTTCTCATATCTTCATCAAGGATATCTTTGATATATGTGCATGTATTAGTACTATTTCCAGATTCTACTATACTACCATTACTCACTCCCTCTGCTTCCTTGAGTTCCATTCAGTTCAATTTTAACACCGAATAATGATTCTGTAACTGTTATTGGCCGATACCCAGGTCACTCTCCTTCCTTCCCAAATCCTGCCTAATATGAATGGTAATAGAATATGAGGAATATTGAAGTCACTCACCATGACCAATGAAGGGTCTGAGTAAAAGTACAAGCAGTACAAGAAAGGGTGGACAGTGATACTCTGTTATTAGAAGAACGCTAGGTCTCATCTCAGTGAAAGCCAGAAAATGGAAGGACAGGGAAGAGAAAAACAAAAATTACAATGAAACTAAGTTTGTTTACTATGGAACACAGTGGGAGGGACAAGAAGCTCTATCAGAAGGGATATTTCTGGGGCAGCTAGGTGGATGAGAGTCCTGTCCTGGAGTCAAGAAACCTTAGTTCAACTATAGCCTTAGATATTTATTAGCTTTGTGGCTCTGGGCAAATCACTTAACCTCTGGTTTCCTCCTTATCTGTAAAATGTTGATAATAATCACACCTACCTCACATGGTTATTGTGAGGATCAAATGAGATAACATCAGTAAAGTGCTTTGCAAATCTTAAAGTGCTATAAATGCTAGCTATTTTTATTTGAGTAGAGTAGGCAGATGGAAATAGAATTCAGAATCACTGGGGAGAGAAAATATGACAAGGTTTGAATATGCTAACCATTGAGATTCATGCAGAGTATCAGTGGTTGGAGAGAGGTTACTTGAGGGTGACAATTGATTGCATTGTTCAAGGCACTACTTCAAAATTGTAGCAGATAATGAGGCTGTTTCTTAGCAGTCAAGAGCCAGCAATGGTATGGCATAGGATATTAGAGACAGATGGCAGGACCTGGCATTTGGGTGGTTCTGATCCTAGAAAAGGCCTCAAGAACCCCTAAGAAAGCTGTGGAGTAAAAGAGTAGCCACAGTTGTTCTGAAACATGGATGACAGGGTGTGCCTTGAGATGTCTTCTGCATGAAGAGAACTCAAAGTTAAAGCCTAAACCTTGGCCCAACACAAGGCTCCTTTGGGAAGTGGCTGGAGTAAAGAAGTCACAGGCAAACAGTCCGGATCCAGGTCCATTGAAGGGGATGTAGAGCAACATAGGGATCCTTGAAAGGCCTCTCAAACAAATGGGCAACAAAGGGCTCCATTTTTAACAAATATAATTGAAGTTCTTTGTCCATTAGTAGTTAAAATTGTTTTCTTATGCTTTTAGAGAATATAATTTTATTACCTGTTTTGGCATAGTTGAAACAACACCAGATCTAAAATCAGAAGAGCTGTGTTCAAATTTAGATTCGCTATCTAGTAATTATGTGTGACTGTGAATATAGCATTTTAACTTCCAGAGTGTTGATCATTTTTTAAGGACTATTAATACATACATACATACACACACACACACACACACACACACACACACACACACATATATATATGCATATATATTAATACATACATATATATGCATATATGCATACACAGACACACACACATATATTCAGTATCTGTGTCACAGGCCTTTTGCAAAGACAGTTCTCTATAAAATAGAGTAATATGCAAATTTGAATAAGTAGTAGGCATTAGTATGAATAAAAACACATTGCATGGATTGTATGTTTAAATCTATACTACAGAGAAAATGGGCTTAAAGTATTTATTTGCCATCACCAACTTCATGTAACCCCAGTAGGCTATAAAGATAGAATTCTCTGCCCATTCTAATCACCATTTATTAAGGAAAATCCATATGGATCATAAACTCAGAGAAAGAAAATCCTTTCTTTCTAGCTGTATTTTTAGTTCTTACAGTAAAGGGATATGATAACTTTTTTGATAGAAGCAAACATCAAAATAAGTAGGACAGTTAGCAGAATTGTATTGATTTAGATGCACAATATCAGTCATAAAACAAAGTTTACATTAAATAGTATTAAGGTAAAAAAAGGTGTTATAAAAAGATGACTATTTAGAGTTTGTTATTGTGGACAAATAACTGCTTTACTATATTGATTTTCTCCTCAAATTGAAATAATTCCCAACATGCTTCTTTACTTACCTTTATTAAAAAAAGCAGTATATAGCCAATATATGTATACAAATAAAACATACATATATACATATGTAGAGTTATACTGACTATATATGAATATGTGTTTATATGGAGAGAGAGAGAGAGAGAGAGAGAGAGAGAGAGAGAGAGAGAGAGAGAGAGAGAGAGGGAGAGAGAGAGAGAGAGTTTTGGATTTTGAGGAAGAGCTGAGTTTAAATCTGGCCTCTGATACTTACTGGCTATGTAATCAGGACAAGTTGCTTAGTCCCTCTGAGTCTCAGTTTCCTCATCACAGAAATAATACTACCGTATGGGGTTGTTGGGAATTTCAAATGAGACAATGTATCTAACATACTTTGGAATTTTAAAGCACTATGTAAGTGTATGTGTGTGTGTGTGTGTGTGTGTGTGTGTGTGTGTGTGTGTGTTTCAATCTTCATGCTCTATCTGCTAGTCTCCTCAACACCTTATGAGACCCAGATCATATTGCTTAGGGAAAGTGAAAGCCACTTGTTAAATTTTCAGTCCAAGGATTTATACCTCTGATTGGTAAATGATACAAGTGAGAGATTTCTTGATTTTCTGTTTGCTGGTTGTCTGGACTCAAGACAATGAAGAAGAAAATGCTGGTAATGTAGATTAAAATTAAAAGTGTGTTTTGCATATGTGAGTGCATATATTTAAACATTTATCACTGTACTACTGCTCCACTACCCCACCAAATTACCTTGTATCTATTTTGTAAGTACCAACATGTTGTGTCCCTGAATAGAATGTAAGCTCCTTGAAGGCAGGGACTATTTCACTTTTATCTTTCTTTTTTTCAGTGATTAGCATAGCACTTAGCACATGATCAGCAATTAATAAATACTTATTGATTAATTGGAGACTTGGATATGAATCTAGGCCCTGCTACTTCCAAACTATGTGACACTTGACATTTTACTTATATCAACCTCAGGTTGGAACTGCTGATTCCCTGAAACCCCAATTATTCTCTCTCTCTCTCTCTCTCTCTCTCTCTCTCTCTCTCTCTCTCTCTCTCTCCTGCTTCCATTTTCTTATCTGAAAAATGAAGATGATAAAATTTTGGTGAGGAAGGCACTTTTTAAACTGTAAGTCAATACATATATGCCAACTATTAGTATTATCCTACCTCCAGCAGCTCATTTAACTTTTCTGCTCCTTATTTTCCTGTGTGAATTGCAATTAGTAAGCACTTAATACATGTTTATGACTGACAGACTCATTTATGACAGACTCATTTATAAAATGAGGGGGTTGAAACAGATGGATTCCAAGATTCCTTCTACATTTAGATATGATCATATGGTTCTATTATTCTAAATAGCAATAATCTTTATTCCTGGTGAGATTAAGCTATATCACAACTTAAATCTTCCCTTATAGAAATGAAAGCTCTAGCTAAGTCTGGAAAGATAGTCTATTAAGTCTTCTTTTAGCATAGCCAAACTAAATAACCATATGTCCTTGGGTAATCTGGAAGACCCACTATACATTCCTTCAAGAATAGGGTTGACATACTTACTGATAACTATGATAGCTTTTAAATCACTATGCTATATCTCTTTTGAGGAGACTCAAGTTAACAGACTAAAACTGTCAGTAGACACACTTGAAAAACAAAATTATCTCTATCCTACATGTACTCTCTAGGCCCATACTCTATGCTTACTCTCTCTCCATAGAATTAAGTAAGGGAAGTAAGATTAATTGAAGAAGCTTATTCTGAATTGCTGGGAAAGCAATGTTCTAAGCAAGCAGTTATAGTATTTACACCATGCCAAAAGAGTAATTTTTTCCTTCCTAAACATTCTCAGATGCAATTAGAATATCCCCATAGTGTCTTCAGAGATCATCCAACCAAAAAAAATATTTAAGACATTATTTTACAATCCTGTCATAGTTTTCCTTTCTTCCCCCCTCTTTTTTTTTTTTATTTCACATAGCTATAGCCTTTCATATATTCCTTGGCTTGGGGTTGCAGATTGTGAGCTCTTGTCATTGATTTAAATCCACCCATGTTTTGCTATCTCCTAAGGTATAATTTGGATTCATGCATTTTGCTAAATACCTGACAGCTATGCGGCACAGTGAAGATAGTGCAAACCCAATTTCAGCTCCTTCCTCAGACACCTTCTTCTAGCTATGTGACATAGATATGTCACTTATACTCTCTCAGATGCAATTTCTTCCTCTGTAAAACTGTGATATTAACACCTACCTCACAGGGTTGTTGTGAGGATCAAGTAAGGTTACACATGTATAGCCCTTTGAAAATCTTAAAGCACTACATAATACTGGCTGTTATTAAAATAAGAGAGAAAAGAAAAAAAATATGCATTTTTAGCACATTTAGCAAATTTAGGATGCTTGAATTGCCACAGAAGGTTAACAAAGAAATGAGACTGAGACAGAGTTGGCAAAATGAAACAATGCTAAAGGATTTCACTTTGGGGACAGAACCGATATTTTCAAATGTTCTTAAGATTTTATAATTTCTTTTTGCTGACTTTTCCCTAGTATTTGACTTGCTGTCCTCATATCAATATGCTATAATATAGTGCCATGTCTTCTTGACCACTATTAATTAGATCTTTAGGGCTTAGAAATAAATGGTTGGTAACATTTACCTACAATTCTTTTCCAAATATGAAGATTGATTCTATTCTTTGAGGTCTAGGAGTTAGGAAAGAATTACAAATCCTGATAGTGATTGAATATACAAAATAAATTTAGAAGAAAAAAAATTATCTAGATATCCTTTATAGTTAAGTGAGCATTTATAATAGTCAAAATAACTTATTTGTTCAAAGTCATTCTTAAAACAATATTGCTATTACTGTATATATTGTTCTCTTGCTTCTGCTCATTTTGCTCTTCATTATTTTGTACAAGTCTCTCCATATTTTTTTCTGAAATCATTGAACTCATCATTTTCCTGTTACACAGTAGTATTTCATTACAATCATATGCCACAGCTTGTTTAGCGATTCCCCAGTTGATGAACCTAGATTCGTTTGATGAATAAAAACCACCAGGTCCAAATGAATTACAACTCAGGGTTTTGAAATAATTGGTGGTTGTGATTGCTGAAGCACTGTGATCTCTAAAACACTGAGGAAAGCTGAAGTAGGTGAGAAATGTGTCAGTTTTCAAAAAAGGAAAAAGGATGGAGAATGTAAAGTACATGAAAGTAAAATTGACTTTGTTAACTGGTAAAATTCTAGAATATATTATTAAAAGGAAGCTAATTGAGCATCTAGAAAAGGGAGTTATGATCTCAAAGGTTCAGCATAACTTTATCAAGAATAGGTAATGCCAGGACTTCTGCTTTCAGGAGCCAAGATGGCAAAGTGAAAAGATACTCACTCTCCACCCTCCCCTATTAACCTCTGAAAACCCAGAAAATATCACCACAGGAAAAACCCTGGAACAGCTGAACTAGAAGAAAGACAGGGAGCTGCAGTTCTGGAAGCCTAGGTAGCTTGAGGGATTAATGGGAAAGGCCTCTCTTGCCTTGGGGGGAAGGAGAGAAATACAGAGCAGGAGGCGTCCCAGCAAGCTAGAGGAAAGGCTCACTTTAGCACAACAGGAGGAGATCCTGAAACCCAGGTGGTAGAGCAAGCAAACATCAACATCTGGACCTCCTAGTGCCTCAGTAAGGGCGGGTGAACTGGTGGAAGCCAGCTCAGAAAACCACCAGGTGCCTCAGAACTCTACTTCAGAGGAATCTCCCAGTGCATTAGCAGAAACAAGGAAGGCCAGCACTGCAAGGGGCCCCAGGCAGATAAACATCCTGCAACACCCATCTGAAAGGAGCTGAAGAAAGTGAAAAAAAAGGAAAAGCAGGCAACCGAGAGTTGCCCTAGAGTTCCAGCTGTGCTGATTCCAGCCCAACACCAGGTAATCTGCCAGAATCCTGCAGCCTTCATTTGCCAACATCAGAGACCCCACCACACAAAGCCAGTGACCAAGACCTAGGCTCCCAATAAAAGAAGCTTGGGTCAGTGCCCTGTGCTCCCCAGCAGGAGAGCTCGACCTCTTTAAAGACCAGGGAATAAGGAAACACAATAAACAAAAATAAGTATACCATAGATTCATATTATGAGAAGAGTGAAGATCAAGGCAGAAATTCTGAAGAGGACAGCATTGTCAATGAACCCCCATCTAGAATCTCAAAACAGAATATGAATTGGTCTGAAGTCCAAAAAACCTTCTTAGAAGAGTTC
Organism: Phascolarctos cinereus; assembly: GCF_003287225.1. NCBI lineage: Eukaryota > Metazoa > Chordata > Mammalia > Diprotodontia > Phascolarctidae > Phascolarctos > Phascolarctos cinereus. Next base: position 1,143 of record NW_027555634.1, on the reverse strand, counting down.
ATGAAGGATTTTAAAAGTCAAATGAAAGAGGTAGAAGAATCCTTAAAAAATACAATTGGCCAACTGCAAAAAAAGTACACTGAAGAAAACAAGTCTCTAAAAAATACAGTTGGCCAACTGGAAAAAAAAAGTACACACAATTGGCAAAATGGTGAAGGAGGTACAAAATCTAATAGAAGAAAACACTTTGTTAAAAATTAGAATTGGGCAAATGGAAACTAATGTCTCTATGAGAGAGCAAGAATCGCTGAAACATAAACAAAAACATGAAAAAATAGATCAAAACATAAAATACCTCATTGGTAAAACAAATGACCTGGAAAATCAATCCAGGAGAGACAATTTAAAAATCACTGGTCTACCTGAAAATCACAACAAAAAAAAAGAGGCTGGACAATATCTTTCAGAAACTTATAAAGGAAAACTGCCCTGAGATCCTAGAACCAGAGGGTAAAATAGCCATAGAAGGAGTCCACAAATCACCTCATGAAAGAGATCTGAAATTGAAAATGCCAAGGAATATAGTAGACAAACTCCAACATTACCAGGTCAAAGAGAAAATACTGACAGCCAGAAAGAAAAAAGATTAAAAATCATGGAAACACAGTCAGGATTATGCAGGACGTTGTAGCTTCTATGTTAAAATACCATAGGGCATGGAACATGATATTCCACAAGGCAAAGGAGTTTGGATTACAACCAAGAATCAACCACCCAGCGAAAATGAGCATGATTTTTCAGGGGAAGAGATGGATATTCAACGAAATAGGGAACTTCCAAACCTTCTTGATAAAAAGACCAGAGCTCAGGGGAAAGCTAGGTGGTGCAGTGGACATAGTACTGGCCCTAGAGTCAGGAGGACCTGAGTTCAAATCTGGCCTCAGACCAGACACTTGACACTAGCTATGTGACCCTGGGCAAGTCAATTAACCCCAATTGCCTAAAACAAACAAACAAACAAAAAGACCAGAGCTCAACAGAAAATATGGTCTTTAAGTACAAGACTCAAGAGAGACATAAAAAAGGTAAATGGGACAAAATATACAATATTATTAATAAGCGCAAATTGTTTATATCCCTACAAGGGAAGATAACACTTGTAACTCTTGAGAACTGTATTGTTATTACACCATGTTAAAGGAG
>NW_027555633.1:0-33525 GCF_003287225.1 Phascolarctos cinereus | reverse complement strand
CGAATCTTACAAAAAGGCTTTTCAGAGAGAGAGAGAGGAAGGAAAGAAGGAAGAGAGAGAGACAAAGAGGGAGGGAGGGAAAGAAGGAGGGAGGGAGAGAGGAAGAAGAAAGGGAGGAAAAAGGGCAGAACTGCCCATATGACCTTGGGCAAGTCACTGAACCTCCATAGATTTTAGCCTCCTCACCTGTAAATGAGAGAATTCCACTAAATGGCCTCTGAGCCAACTGCATCCTCACTCACTACCCTCCTATATCTAATAAGTTGCCAAATCTCATCATTGCTACCTCATCTATCTCTTACGTCAGGAAGACTTCAGTTCAAATCCAACCTCAGACACCTACTAGCTACGTGATGCCAGGCAAGTCATTTCTCCTTTTTCTGTCTCCTATAAAATAGGGATAATAATAGCACCTACCTGTTAACAGAGAAAGAAGAAGAAGCAGAGGGGTATTTAACACTTTCACTGTTTTCCCATTATGAGCTCTTAAGGGACAGACAGCTCCCACCAAGTCGAGCCAGCAGGCACTGTGCTAAGTGCTTTACAAGTATTATCTCATTTTGGCCTTCCAATGAACCTAGGAGGGAGTCCTATTATGATCCCTATTTTACAGTTGAGGAAACTGGGGTAGACAGAGGTGAAATGACTTGCCCAGAGGCATACAAGTAGTAAGTGTCTGAGGCTGGATTTGAACTTGAATCATCCTGACTCGAGGTCTAGCATGCTGTACCCTTATGCCATCTACTTAATCTAAGATCAATCGATCAGTAAACATTTATTAAGTGCCTAGTATGTGCCAGGTCCTGTATTAAGCATGGGATGCAGAAAAGGAGCACAAGAAGATGGCAGCCATTCAGCGAAAGTCTCCCAACATTCCTCTCCAAAGAACTTTAAAATAATGCCTCAAATCAAATTTCGTAGTGGCAAAGCCAACAGAAAGTTGGGGTGAGATATTTTTCCAGCCTAAGAAAACTGAAGAGGTTGACAGGAGAAGTCTGTAACATGGCCTAAAGGCCTGTTGGAGGTCTGTCTGGAGCCCACACATGAGGCAGCGTCAACAGTGGCCACAGCGGTGGCTTCAGGAGCTCTCAGCCTGGAGACAATGAAGAGGTCAAACAACTGGTGAGAAAGATACTACAGGGGACCCTTTGTTAGCACTGGGTGCAGCTGGCACTGAAGAACCACTCTATTGCCATATGGAGGTCTGGGTCACAGTTTCAGGGTGCAGAGGAGATCTGGAGGTCAGTCCCAAGGGAGCAGGGGCCCTGGTCATAGTTCCAAGGCCAAGAGGACACTAGTACTTCAGGCTGCAGAGGACCAGAGGCCCTTCCTAGTCGAAGACCAGAGGGTAGACCATGACACATGTAATCATACCTCTCCCAAGATCGCGCCACCTTGGAAGCACCAAAAGCTTGCAGATCCCTACAACTATCTCTGAAAACAGCAGCACAAAAAAGCCTGAAGCTTGGTGCAGCGCCTCCCCACCTCACGGCATGCAGAGCCCAGCTTTCATCTAAAGTTCAAAGTTAAGAAATAGGCTGGGGAAATGAACAACAAGAACAATAAAAGAATTTGACAATATAAGCTACTATGGAGGTGGGGAACAACAACGGATAAACTCAGAAGAAGACAACAATGTGAAAACAGCTACCCCCCCCAAAAAAAAAAGACTGAAAGAAAAATGCTAATTGGACCCAAGTTCAATAAGAATTCCTGGAAGAGTTCAAGAAAGAGATAAAAGTGGTAGAAGAAAAAACTGGCAAAAGAAATGAGAATGATGCAAGAAAACTATGAAAAGAAAGTTAATAACTTGGCAAAAAGAGGCACAAAAATTCACTGAAGAAAAGAACTCCTTAAAAGGCAGACTACATCAAATGGAAAGGAGGTACAAATATTCACTAAAAAAAAGAACTCCTTCAAAAACAGAATCGGCAAAATAGAAGAAGAGGCACAAAATCTCACTGAAGAAAATAATTCCTTAAAAATTAAAATTGGGCAAGTGGAAGCTGATGATGCCATGACACATCAAGAAACAATAAAACAAAATCAAAAGAATGGGAAAAAAAGTAGAAGGAAATATGAAATATCTCATCAGAAAAATAACTAACCTGGAAAACAGAAGTAATTTAAAAATTCTTATACTACCTGAAAGCCATGGTGAAAGAAAGAGCCTAGATATCATATTTCAAGAAACTATCAAGGAAAAGTGTCCCAATATCTTAGATCCAGAAGGTAAAATAGACACTGAAAGAATCTACCAATCATCCCCGAAACAGATTCCAACATGAAAACTCCCAGAAATATTATAGCCAAGTTCTAGAGCTCCCAGGTCAAAGGGGAAATGCTTCAAGCAGCCAGAAAGGAATAATTCAAGCCATAGTCAGGATCACATAAGATTTACCAGCTTCCGTGTTAAAGGATCAGAAGGCCTGGAATATGATATTCCAGAGGGCGAAAGAACTGGAATTACAACCAAAAATTACCCACCCAACAAAACTGAAATATTCCTTGGGGGAGGGGGAGAGGAAGAACAGATGTTTAAATGAAATAGAGGACTTTCAAATAATCCTGAGCGGAACAGAAATTTAACAGTCAAACAGAAGACTCAAGAAAAGATAAAAAAGTAAACATGAAAGAGTAATCATAAGGAACTCAATAATATTAAACTGTTTATAACAGCTAACAATGTTATCAACATTAAGGCAGTTAAAAGTGGGTTACATAGATAAAGGCATGGGTGTGAGTCAGTTATGTTGGAATGATCTCAAAAAAAAAAGGGAGGAGAAAGATGGATGTACTAGGAAAAAAGGAAAAGGTGGGGTAGATAGGGGAAATTTTTCTCACATAAAAGATCTGTACAAGGAAAAGCTTTCAAACTGGAGTGGGAAATGAGGGCAGGGGACAGGAGTGGTAGATGATACTTGAACTTTGTTCTCCTTGGAATTGGCTCAAAGAAGGAAAAATATGCACACCTAGTTGTGTATAGAAATGTAACTTAACCAAGAAGGAAACAGGCAGGGAAGGCAATACGAGAAAGATGGGGATGGTAAAGGGGAGGACAGATTAAGGGGCAGTGGTTAGAAGCAAAATAGATTTTTGAGTACGGATAGGATAAAAAGAGTGAGAGAAAGAGGAAGAAACAGAAGATAATGGGATGAAGGGAAATACACAGTAATCATAACTATGAATGTGAATGAGAAGAGCTCATCCATAAAATGGAAGCAGATAGCAGAATGGATTACAAACCAGGATCCAGCAATATGTTGTTTACAAGACACACACTTGAAACAAAAAGCTACATTCAGAGTTAAAATAAAGGGCTGGAGCAGATGCTAATATACTTCAGCTTAGATAAAAAAAAAAAGGCAGGGGTAGCAATCATGATCTCAGACAAAGCAAAAGCAAAAGTAGACCTAAATAAAAGAGATAAGCAGAGAAACTACATTTTGCTAAAACGTACCATAGGAAATGAAATAATATGAAAAAAATTTGCAAGTTTCTCTGATAAAGGTCTCATTTCTCAAATATATACTAAGTACACAACTGAGTCAATGTTTGAAAAATGACAGCCATTCCTAAATTGATAAATGATCAAAGGATATGAAGAGGTACTTTTCAAAAGAAGAAAACAAAGCTATTTATACTAATATTTTTTAAAATGTTCTAAATCACTATTGATTAGAGAAAGGCAAATTAAAACTACTCTGAGGTACCATACACCTCTCACCTATCAGAAATGACAAATGCCGGAGGAGATGAGGGAAAAAGAGGTACACTAATGAACTGTTGGTAGAGTTGTGAACTGGCCCAACCATTCTGGAAAACAATTTGAAACTATGCCTAAAGGCTACAAAACTGTGCATGCCCTTTCACCCAGCAATACCACTACTAGGTCTTTATCCAAAGAGATCAAAGAAAAAGGAAAAGGACCTATATGTACAAAAAATATTTATAGTAGATATTTTCTGTGTGGGCAAAGAATTGGAAATTGAGGGGATGCCAATCAATTGGAGAATGGATGAACAAGTTGTGGCATAGGACTGTGATGGGATACTATTGTGCTGTAGGAAATGAAGAGGGAGGTGGTTTCAGAGAAAAAAATGGCAAGACCTCTATGAACTGCTGCAAAGTGAAGTGAGAAGAAATGGGAGATCATTGTGCACAGGAACAGCAATGTTGTGATGATGATCAACTGTGAAAGACTTGGTTACTTGGATCAGTACCCGATTCAAGGCAATTCCAAAGGATTCATGATGACAAAGTGGAATCAACCTCCAGAGAGAGAACTGGTGAATTCTTGGTACAAATCAAAGTATAATTTTCTCACTTTATTTTTCATGGGTAATATGGAAACATGTTTTGCATGATTTCACATGTATAGTTGGTACCATACTGATTATCTTCTGAGTGAGGGGAGGAGAGTGTGAGAGGGAGGTGGAGAGTTGGGAACACAAAATTTAAAAAGAAAAGAATGCTAAAAAATAAAATAAAAATTTTAAGAAGAGGCAAAAGGCAGTCTCTGCCTTCAAGAAGCTTACAATCTAATGGGGGAGGCAACATGCAAACAAATAATATACAAAGCAAGTTATATGCAAGATATATACACAGATACATAGATACATAGATAGATATGGATATAGATATATACACACACACCCCTATATATATAATATGTATATATTATAAATATATACAGGATGTATATATCATATATATACACACACAGTATATATATTATATACACATATATAAAATCAATAGGGAATGATTAATAGAGGGAAGGCACTGGAATTAGGAGGAGTTGGGAAAGGCTTCCTGTGGAAGGTGGGATATTAGTTAAAACTTAAAAGAAGCCAGGGAAATCAGTAGTTAGAGCAGAGGAGAGAGAGCATTCCAGAGATGGGGGGGGGGCAGCCAGCCAGAGAGAGGTTTGGCCCAGCACTCTACCCACTATGTCTCTGATTCCATGAAATTAAAGCAAAATGGCCCCATAATGTTTGAGGTATGTTCTATCATTTTTTGAGGTTGACATCTTAGAAGACAAATACCCCCCTTTGTCTAAGAGAGACTTCTGGTTTGGTTTTACTTTGAATCCCTCCTAGTGTGTGTTAACAGGCTTGTGACAACATGTATTGACAACATGTGACAGCCTTGATTCCTTCCGAGAATTCCAGGACTCTTTGAGCCAGGCATCCATGCAGAATCAAAAGCATCAAACCTATAGAATGTTTACTGTGGTAGTCACATGGTTGATCATGGTCAGCTCCATATAGCCTTTGAAGTAAAGGTAAGTAAATCAGTGAACAAGCATTTTTAAAGCATTTACCACATTCCAGGCATGGTGCTAAGCCCTGCAGAAACAAAGAAGGCAAGAAAATAGTTTTGCTTTTAAGGAGCTCACAGTCAATCAGGGGAGACAATATACAAGCAATATGTGTAGAAGATGTGTAATGTAAAAGGTGGGGCATCCAGGTGATACAATGGATAGAATGCTGGAGCTTCAGTCTGGAAGACCCAAATTCAGACTTCTTTTGGTTCTGCGACCCTGGACAAATCACTTATCCTTTGCTGCCTCAGTTTCCTCATTTGTAAAACGGGGATAATAATAGCATTTCCTTCCCAGAGTTGTTGAGAGGATCAAATGAGATAATATTTGTGAAGTACTTTGTGAACCTCAAGGCACTATAGAAATACTAATTATAATTATTATTATTATTATTATTATTAATCTCAGAGGAAAGGCCTAATGTGGGGACAAGGGAGAAAACCAGGAAAGGCCTCTTGCAGATGTTAGGATATGATCTGAATCTCAAAGGAAGGCAGGAGGGAGACATGTTCTAGGTATGGGGGGACAGCCAGTAGAATGTCAGTGTCAGGAGACGGGGAAAGGGGCCAGGGTGGTGTTCGTTGAGGAACAGCAAGACCAGTGACTCTGAATCAGAGTATGTAGAGAGGAGAAAAGTGTAAGAAGACCAGAGACGGCAAGGGCCCGAGTTGTGGAGGAGTTTAAAGGCCAGACAGAACATTTTCCATTTCATTCTGGAGATAACAGGCAGCCAATGGAGTTGACTGAATGAGGGCAGGGGTCACATAGTAGGACATGTGCAAAACGAAAGATCTTTTTGTCAGCAAAGTGGAAGAAGGACTGGAGTGAGCAGACACTGCAGATAGGGAGACCCACCAGCAGCTGTAGCAGTAGTCCAGGCATGGGCCGCTATGTGGCGCCAGAGTGCACAATGGGCTGGGCCTGCAGTCAAGAAGACTCCTATCTGCATTCAAATTCAGCCTCAGACACTTATTAACTGTGTGACTCTAGGCAGGTCATTTCACCCTGTTTGCCTCAGTTCCTTATTGGTAAAATGAGCTGGAGAAGGAAATGGCAAATCACTCCAGTATCTCTTCCAAGAAAACCCCATATAGAGTCATGAGGAGTCAGACATGATCTGACAACAAAGGCGTGAGGTAATAAGAGACTGCACCAATATGGTGGCAGTGTCAGAGAAAGGAATGCATAGAACATGTTGAAAAGGTAGAGATGACAACACTTGGCTACAGACTGGATTGTGGAGGGAGGGAAAGTGAGGAGTCAAGCATGACCCCTAGGTTTCAAGGCTGGATGACTGGGGGGATGGTGGGTACCTTCAACAGTAATAAGGAAGTTAGGGAGAGGGGAGAGTTTAAGTGGAAGAAGACAGTAAGTTCAGGTTTGGACATACCGAGTTTCAGATGTTTAGGGAACATCTTATTAGAGATGTCTCATAGGCAGTTGGTGATTCAAGGCCAGGGGTCAGCAGAGAGGTAAGGGCTGAATTTCACCCATAGTTACCCAAGACATTCCCATGCACAAAATGTCATCTCCCACCACTATGCTCTTGTCCAGGCTGCCTCACCTCCACTTCTTCCTGTTCCTAGCTTCCTTCAAAGCACCAGCTCAGATGCAACCTTCTCGAAAAGGTCTTCCTGATTGCCCCCTCAGTAGTTAGTTCCATCTCCCTCTTTTTTTTTTTTATTCAGAGCCATCTTTCTTGTGAATTCAACAATCACAAAGATTTCAAGACATGAAGAAAAGGGAAGAGGCTTGTGCCAGAAACCATGAACTTCTTCATACAGTGTTTTTCTTTAAATATATAAGTTGAAGCAAGCACTAACAAAGTTCTCTAATTGATCCCCCTTCTGCACCTCCCTTCCCTTCCCTCTGTGTACCTTTTATACTGCTTCATTTATATATTTTACATGCCTGTTGCTACCCTCCAACGCCTCCACACACAAGTCCTTCCTTACAACAAAGTAAAACAAATCAATATATTGCCCTCATCTCATTGTGTATGTCTGGTCCTATAGCTCCTGCCCTTCAACCCTTCTCTCTGCCAATAAGCGGTCATCATCAGTCTTCAGAATCCAAGATTGGTCAAGACTTTGGTCAGAGTTCTGAGGTCTTTCAGAGTTGTGTTTACATTCTTCTGGTCTTCACATAAATTGTTCTCCTGGTTCAGTCTCTGCACCTGTTCATACAAGTCTCTCCATTGTCTCTGAATATGTCATATTCCTAATTTCCTCTGAGGAAGAGGAGGGCTCTCTCTCTCTCTCTCTCTCTCTCTCTCTCTCCTCTCTCACTCGGGATAGGTGGGAAGGACACAAGTGTCAGAGCAAGGAGGAAGGTGAGGGACAGTAACTCTATCTCTTCAAGCCACATTGTATTACTTTGTATGTACTTGGTATTTGCTTCTCTGTATGCATGTTGCAAATACCCAGTAGACTACAAGACCTTTGAGGGGAAACACTGTTTTGATTTTTAATTAAGAGGGGAAAGGGATTGTACTGGGAGAAGAGGAAAGGAGGAAGCAGAAGAGAGTTCATGAAGAGGCATAAAGACCTATTACAGTAGAGGGAAAGAAGGGAGGGAGATGAACATTGCTTGAACTTTACTCTCATCGGATTTGGCTCAAGGAGGGAATAACATACTCAGGTATGGAGATCTAACTTGCCCTGTAGGAAGTAGAAGGGGAAAGGGGAAAGAAAAGAGAGAGAGCTGATAGAAGGGAGGGCAGACTGAGGGAGGTGGTGGTCAAAAGCAAAACTCTGGAAAGACAGTAAATACGGATTGGAAACTAAATAGCCTAATGCTAAAGAATGAGTGGGTCAAACAACAAATCATAGAAACAATCAATAACTTCATCTAAGAAACTGACAATAATGAGACAATATACCAAAACTTATGGCATGTAGTGAAAGAAGTTCTTGGGGGAAATTTTATATCTCTAAATGTTTACATGAATAAAATAGAGAAAGAGGAGAACAATGAATTAGACATGCAACTACAAAAAGCTAGGAAAGAAACAAATTTAAAATCTCCAATTAAATGCCATTAGAAATTCTGAAAACCAAAGGAGAGATTAACAAAATTGAAATTGAGAAAACTATTGAAGGAATAAACAAAACTAAGAGCTATTTTTATTTCAAAAAATACAATAAAAGAGATACACCTTTAGTTAATTTGATTTTAAACAAAAAGAAAAAAGAAAATCAAATTACCAGTATCAAAAATGAAAAGGGTGAATTCACCACTAATGAAGAGGAAATTAAAACGATGATTAGGAGCCATTTAGCCCAACTATTTGCCAGTACATTTGACAATCTTAAGGAAATGGATGAATATTTACAAAAATATAAATTGCCCAGATTAACAGAAAAGGAAACAAAATATTTAAATGATCCCATTTCAGAAAAAGAAATTGAACGAGCCATCAATGAACTAGCTAAGAAAAAAATCTCCAGGGCCAGATGGATTTACAAGTCAATTCTATCAAACATTTAAAGAACAATTAAATTCAATACTATATAGACTATTTGGGAAAATAGGCAAAGGAGCCTTACCAAATTCTTTTTATGATACAAATATGGTGCTGATACCTAAACCAGGAAGAGCCAAAACAGAGAAAGAAAATTGTAGACCAATTTCCCTAATGAATATAGATGTAAAAAGTTTAAATGAAATGTTAGCAAAGAGATCACAGCAACTTATCATGAGGATAAAATACACTATGACCAGGTAGGATTTGTACCAGGAATGCAGGGCTGGTGTAATATTAGGAAAGCTATCAGCATAATTAACCATATCAACAACAAAACTAACAGAAATCATAAAATTATATTATCTCAATAGATGCTTTTGACAAAATGTTGACAAATTTTGACAAAATAAAACACCCATTCCTATTTTAAAAAAAAACACTAGAGAACATAGGAATAAAGGGAGTCTTCCTTAAAATGATAAGTAGCACCCATGAAAAACCATCAGCAAGCATTATCTATAATGGAGATAAACTAGAAGCATTTCCAATAAGATCAGGGGTGAAGCAAGGATGTCCATTATCACCACTGTTATTCAATATTGTACTAAAAATGTTAGCTTTAGCAATAAGAGAAGAAAAAGAAATTACAGGAATTAGAATTAAAAGTCACTAAAGTGTGTGTACTCTTACTTATGGACACCATTAGTTGGCTCTGTAACTCAAAGAGATCTAAGAAAAGGGAAAATAACTCAAACATATAAAAGTTTGATAGCAGCTCTTTAGGGGGAGGCAAAGAACTGGAAGCAAAGGGAATGCCCATAAATAGAGGAATGGCCAAATAAGTTATCGTATATGAATGTCATGGAATACTCCTATGCCACACAATAAAAAAAAAATTATGAAAAGGAAGGTTTCCAAGAAACCTGGGAAGGCTTTTATGAACTAATGCACTGTGAAATACACAGAAAAAGGAGAACAGTTTAATAATAACATTATAAATACAAACAACTTTGAAGGACTTGAGAACGCTGATCAATGCCATAGCCAATTATGATTCTAGAGGACCATTCAAGAAGAACGTTACTTACCTCCTGACACAGAGGTGAAGGCCCGCAGACAACAAATGAGACATACATTTTTTTAACACCACCATTTGAGAATTTGTTTTATTGATTATGCATATCTGTTAGAAGGAGTTTGCTTTTCTTTTTTAGGATGTATGGGGAGAGGTACAGAAAACAAATATTTGTTAATTTTGTAAAAATTAGTTAACAAAAGTAAATACATGAGTCAACCAACCAACAAGCATTTATTAAGTGCCTACTCTCTACCTGATTGTTTGCTGTGGTTGGGTTATGAATACAAAGAATGAATAGATGTGTAAATTATAAAAGTTTCCTGGGAGCTTGGTTAACATAAATCAGTTGAGTAAGGTCTTATCAATCAAGGAAAGCCAATAAAATAAGTGGAATGATGAGGATGGGATGCCTTCCCCCTCTTGGAAGGATGACTCATAATGTGAAGGAAGAAAGAGCTCAGATTTATAAAGAGAGCAAGAGCTTCATTAGGGAGAAATTTTACTGAATTATGTTACCTGGACTTTTGGAACCAAATGGAAGAGAGTTTACATCCGTGGAAGGATACAAAGACCTCAAAGATACAAAAGGAACAATATTTGGGTTTAACAGTAAAAATATGAGCCTTCAAAACCAGCCTTGAAGATAAGTAGGGATTTTTTTGTTTGTTTCTTTATAAAGACTGGGCCTCTCTATCACTCAGGCTGGAAGTTCAGTGGTCACTCATGGGATTGATCTCAATGCTGATCTGTGTGGAAGCTTTAACCTGCCCCATTTTTCCTAACTGAGTCATTTTGCCTCTGTGTAGTCAGCCTGGTGCCCCACCCCTTCCTGGGATATAATACTATTCAATTCAATAGCAGAGTTCCTAAAAAGCTTTGTGCAAACTGAACTTTTACATATTTACTGCTAATAAGTGCCTTAGCTATCATTTCCCCTTTCTTGGCCTCAGCTTCCATAACTGAGACCACATGAATGCTGGAATTTCTTCCACCTCTCAAATTCTTTGGTTCCTCATCTGTTGGATTTAATGCCTTTTCAATTTCCTTGCAAATCTAAATCTATAATCCACTTTAAGGAAACTGTGTAATAAATCATTTTGGAGTGCAAATAGTCACTCCCTAATGTCCCTGTTCCATAACTTCTAGTTTTATTGACACTGTCATCTGCAAAGGTCCAAAGGTAACAACACCAACCTTGAGTATGCTCTGACTGCAGAATCCTGTGCCACCCACTGCATGGAGAAGCCTAATGGGAGATGAAGATCACTGGCATTTGGTCCAAGAATCTTAGACATGCTTGGAAATTCAAGGTTCAAACTATGGGTTCATAGCCTCATAGAGAAAGGTCATCTGGTCCAAGACCTCCTTCCTCACTTGACTTTCAAATGAGAATACCAAATTCCAGAGACATGTTAGGACCACAGATTTAGAGCTAGAAGGGGATGTAGAGGCCATCTAGTCCACCCCCCCAACTTTTACAGATGGAGAAACTGAGGGCCAGAGAGGTTAATTACTTTCCCAAGATTACAGAGATAACAAATGTCAGAATCAGGATTTGAACTCAGCTCCTCAGATTCAGAATTTACTATTCCTTCTTATGCACTCTATTGCCCTCATTTGGGCATCTCTGAGAAGGGCACTCCCTTGTGACAGGCTAGGGTTATGGTGTGTCCTAATCATGCAGCAGGTAAGGTGGTGCAACAGGATCTGCTAACACCTAAGTCTCTGAAGACCATAGGTTTTGGTTTCAACTCTGCCTACCAACTTGTGTATGATATCAAGCAAGCTCTCAGGCCCCCCTGCAATCCCAAATGTCTTGAATAACTTATGGGACCCAGGCTAAGGCCTCCAAGCACTTGGAAGGACTCTGGTTTAGGGGACAGGCAGTACAGTGCAGTAGAGAGAACCCCAGGCTTGCAGTTAGAAAAGCTGGGATGGGTGATTATTAGGGGGGAGAGCCAAGATAGTGGATTAGGGGCGGCCACCCAGCTGACCTCTCCTGACATTCCCCTCTAAACAACTTTCAAATCATGCCCCAAATCAAATTTTGGAGCAGCAAAGCCAACAAAAAGTTGGATGAGGTATTTTTCTGTCTTAAGAAAACTGAAGAGGTTGGCAGGAGAAGACTGTAACATGGGATTGAGGTCCATCCTAAGAATACACACATGGCAGCAGCAATAGTGACTGCAACAGCAGGAGCAGCAGCTTTGGAAGCTCTTGGCACAGAGGTGGTGAGAGTTCAACAGCTGCTCACAAAGAGATTACAGGACACTTTTGCTGGCACTGAGAATAGTGGGTGCTGATGATCAATTTATTGCCCACACACTGTTCTGGGTCAAAGTTCCAGGGCACAGAGGAGCTCTTGGGGCTGGTCACAAGAGAGCAGGGGTCCTGGTCACAGTTCCAGGGCCAAGAGGAGTACTGGCACTTTTGGCTGCAGGAGACCAGTGACCTTTTCTTGCTAGAGACCAGAACACAGACCAGGAGAGCAGTGACCATGCCTCTCTCAGAATCACACCACCTTGGAAGCACCAAAAAACTTGCAGACCCCCAGAACTACCTCTGAAAATGTCAGCATGAAAAAGCCTAAAGCTTGGCACAGTGCCTCGCCACCCCAAGGTGAGCAGAACCCAACTTTCACATCAAGTTCAAAGTCAAGAAACAGTCTACAAAGATGAGCAAACCACACACACACACACACACACACACACACACACACACACACAACAGAATTTGACCATTAAAAGTTAATATGGTGACAGGGAAAACCTAGACATAAACTCAGAAGAAGAGAACAATTTAAAAATAGCTACTAAAAAAACTCGAAGAAAAGTGCAAATTGTATGGAAACAAACAAGAGGTCCTAGAAGACTCAAAGAAAGTGATGAGTAGAAGAGGAAAAATTGGGAAAAGAAATGAGAGTAATGCAAGAAAATTATGAAAAGAGAATTAACAGATTAGTAAAAGAGGCACAAAAAATACTAAAAAAAAATACTTTCTAAAACAGAATTGTCCTAATAGTAAAAGAGGCATAAAAACTTACTGAAGAAAAGAACTCCTTAAAAAGCAGAATTGGCCAAAATGGAAAAAGTGGTTCAAAATCTCACTGAAGAAAATAATTGCTTAAAAATGAGACTTGGGGAGCAGCTAGGTGGTGCAGTGGATAGAGCACCAGCCCTGAAGTCAGGAGGAACTGAGTTCACATCCAGCCTCAGACCAAACACTTGACCCTTGCTAGCTGTGTGACCCTGGGCAAGTCACTTAAACCCCAATTGCCTTAAAAAATCCCCCAAATCCCCAAGAAATTAGACATGGGAAAGTCAAAGCTAATGACTCTATAAGATAGTAAGAAATAATAAAACAAAGTCAAAACCATGAAAAAATGGAAGAAAATACGAAATATCTTATCAGAAAAACCTGGAAAATAGATTGTGAGAGAGAATTTAAGAATCATTGGACCGCCTGAAAGCCATAATGAAAGAAAGAGCCCATGGCAAAGAATTGGAAATTGAGGGGATGTCCATCAATTGGGGAATGACTGAACAAGTTGTGGTATATGAATATAATGGAAAATTATTGTTCCATAAGAAATGGTGAGCAGGTGGACTGCAGAAAAACCTGGCATGACTTGCATGAACTGATGTTCAGTGAAGTAAGCAGAACCAGGAGAACACTGTACAGAGTAACAGCAGCATTGTGGGATGACCAGCTTTGTTACACTCAGCTCTTCTGAGCAATGCAATGATCTAAGACAATTCCAAAAGACTCGTGATGGAAAATGTTATCCACATCCAGAGAAAGAACTAAGGAATCTGAATGCAGATTGAAGCATACTATTTTCACTTTTTTGTTGTTATTGTTTTTTATCTTTCTCATGGTTTTCCCCTTTTGTTCTGATTCTTCTTTCACAACATAACGAATGTGAAAGTATGTTTAATATGACATGTATACTCTATATCAGATTGCATGCTGTCTTGCGGAAAAGGGAGTGGAGGGAGGGAGGAGAAATTTAGAACTCAAAATCTTATAAAAGCAAATGTTGAAAACTAAAAATAAATGAATAAATAAATGGATTTTTAAAAAGACTATAAAGCTAAAAATATTTTGTTCAGATATTATATTTTGAGATACCATATCAGATATCATATTTCTCATATCACATCAGAATAACATATCAGATATCATATTTCAAGAAATTATCAAGGAAAACCACCCTCATATCTTAGATCCAGAGGGCAAAAGAGAAATTGATCACCTCCCGAGAAAGATCCCAAAATGAAAACTCCCAGGAATATTATAGCCAAACCCCAGAGCTCCCAGGTCAAAGAGAAAGTGCTTCAAGCAGCAAGAAAGGGACCATTCAAATATCACGGAGCCATAATCAGTACCACACAAGATTTAGTGGCTTTCACGTTAAAGGAGCAGAGGGCTTGGAAAATTATAATTCTACAAGGTAAAGGAGCTAGGATTCCAACAAGAATCACCTACCCAGAAAAACTGAGTATAATCCTGGGGGTGGGGGTGGAAATGGATATTCAATGAAATAGAGGACTTTCAAGCATTCCTGATGAAAAGGGCAGAGCTGAATAGAAAATTTGACATTCCAACAAACAACTCAAGAGAAGCATAAAAAGGTAAACATGAAAGAGTAATCATTAGGGACTCAACAAAGTTAAACTCTTTGCATCCTTATATGGCAAGATGATAGATGTAACTCCTAAGAACTTTATCATTATCAGGGCACTTAAAAGGAGTTTACATAGACAGAGGGCATGGATATGAGTCAATTATCCTGAATGATCTCTAAAAAAAGGTGAAAGGGAGAGAAAAAGGAGAGGGTCCAGTGGGAGAAGGAGGAAAGGAGAGAGACAATAGAGAATTTTTTTTCACATACAAGAGGCATTCAAGGAAGAGGGTTTTTTTTGTTTTTAGTAATTGGGGTTAAGTGACTTGCCCAGGGTCACACAGCTAGTAAGTGTCAAGTGTTTGGTCTGAGGCCAGATTGGAACTCAGGTCCTCCTGACTTCAGGGCTGGTGCTCTATCCACTGTATCACTTCACTGCCCCTCAAGGAAGAGTTTTTACAAAGGAGGGGGAAATGGTTGGGGCACGCAATGCTTAAATCTCATTTTTGTCAGAATTGGTTCAAAAAAGAAAGACTATATATACACACTCAGTTGTATTTACAAGTGTCATGTATCCAATAGGGAAGTAGGAGGGGATAAGGAAGGGGTGGTGGAGGTGATAAATGGGAGGTACCATAAAGGGAGGCAGTAATTAGAAGCAAAATAGACTTTTGAGGAGGGACAGTAGAAAGAGAGAGAGAGAGAGAGAGAGAGAGAGAGAGAGAGAGAGAGGAGAGAGAGAGAGAGAGAAGAGAATGGAATGGAAGGAAATAACAGTTAGTGATCATTACTGTGAATGTGAATGGGATGAGCTCACCCATAAAATGAAAACAGATAGCAGAATAGATTAGAAATCAGGATTCAACAATATGTTATTTACAAGACACACTTGAAACAGAAAGACACACAAAGGAAAAATAAAGGGATGCAGCCAAATATGCTTGAGCTCAAGTAAAAAAGGCATGGGTAGCAATCTTGATCTCAGACAGTGCAAAAAAAAAATAGACCTAATTAAAAGAGATAAGTGGGGAAAGTACATTTTGCTAAAAGGTACCATAGGCAAGGAAGTAATATAAAAAAAATTACAGCAAGTTTCAAGTGTCTCTTGTAAATAACATTTCTTGAATATATACTGAGTATAGAATTAAGTCAAAATTTTAAAAAATGAGAGCCATTCCTCAATTGATAAATGGTCAAAGAATATTAACAGGCAGTTTTCAGAAAAAGAAATCAAAGCTCTCTGTAGTCATGAAAAAAATGTTCAAATCTCTATTGATTAGAGAAAGGCAAATTAAAACAACTCTGAAGTACCACCTCACATCTATCAGAAATGACAAATTTTGGAGGAGATGAGACAAAAATAGGTACATTAATGAATTGTTGGTAGAGTTGGGAACTGCTCCAACTATTCTGAAAAACAATTTGAAACCATACTAAAGGACTATAAAATAGTGCCTACCCTTTCACCCAGCAATACCACAACTAGGTCTGTATCCCAAAGTGATCAAAGTAGAAGTAAAAGGACTTATATGTACAAAAATGTTTACAGCAGCTCTTTTTGTGGAGGCAAAGAATTGGAAATTGAGGGGATGCCCATCAATTTCAGAATGGCTGAACAAATTGTGGCATTTAGCTGTGATGGAATACTATTGTGCTATGGGAAATGATGAGGGGGAATGGTTTCAGAAAAACATGGCAACACCTATATGAGCTCATGAACGTGAAGTGAGAAGAACCGGTGAGATCGCTGTGCCTAGGACTAAATTTAGGCTTGGTAGAAGAAAAATCTCCCTAACCACCACAGATCTTCCAAAGTAGAATGGGCTGCCTTGGGAAGAGAGCGGCTCCTCTCCCTAGAGATCCACCAGCAAAGACTAGTTGACTGCTTGTGGGTCAACACATAGTATAATATAGTCTGGAGGACTATGCTGCCTTGTTGGTGTACTGGATGGAACGCTGGGCCCAGAGTCAGGAAGAACTAAGTTCAAATCTGGCCTCAGTTGGGACCCTGTGCAAGTCGATTAACCTCAGTTTCCCCAATTGTAAAATGATGATAATAAAAGCACCGACCTTGAAGGGTTACTGTGAAGTAATATTTGCAAAAAGGGCTTAGCATCATATCTAACACATAGTAGAGACTTTGTAAGTGCTCATTCCCTTCCCTACTTGTTGAGTAAGGACAGCTGGGTGGTACAGTGGATAGAGTGCTGGGCATGGAGTGAGGAAGACCTGAATTCAAATCCGGCCTCAGGAACTTACTAGTTGTGTGACCCTGGGCAAGTCACTCAACCTTGTTTGTCTCAGTTTCCTCATCTATAAAATGAGCTGGAGAAGGACATGAGAAACCACTCGAGTATCTTTCCCAAGAAAATCCCAAATGGGGTCACAGAGAGTCAGACATGACTGAAAATGACTTCACAACAGCAACTTGTTAAGTTATATTGTAAAGCAAATTCTTGTCCAAGTATGGATTACACAAAGTGGCCTCAGAGAGCTCTTCCAACTTTAGTTGGGTCATTCAGAGGACTAAGATGGGGGTAGATTTGAGAGTTGGGATTGCGTGGAGCTTTGGATTGTGGCTGGCATTGAAGTTTGGGTTGAAAATTAGAGGTAAGATGTGGGTGATGAGATTAGGGCTGGGGTTGAGGTTGGCATAAAGGCTGGCCTTGATATTGAATATGACAGTTAGGATTGGATTGGGGATGAAAAAGGAAAGTAGAAAAGGCAATCCACATCTGAAATTGAACCACTGGGGAGAAGGATTATTTTTTAAATTTGAAAGTCACTTCAACTTTGCAAAGAAGATTACATCTATCTCTTCCAGTGTTTGCCCAATTAGTGGGAGGGTGTAATCATTACCCTTGGCTGGCTTCTACTTACAACCACATGCAGACATTTTTATGAATACGTCCTAGGTTCTGTGGTCTCAAGTGAAAGGTTAGTGGAGAGAGAACCAAATTCAAAACCTCTCCATACCATATTGATCTGCCTGAAAGATCAGAGTTGACTTTAAGGTTTAAATCCTGTTTCTCCAGAGTAGCAAACCATTTCAAAGGAAATCAGAAGAGGAAAACTCATTCTCACACAGCAATAAATACGGGGCTGAAATCAGGTCAATTCAGTTCAACAGATCTTTCATAAGCACCTCCTATGACATGTGTAGAAAGCACTCTATCAGGCTCTCTTTGTATAATGAATGGCCTTGTCCCCAAGAGGAAGGAAAATCTTAGGGTTACTTTTTGACCAAGACCAGCTTCTGCCTTTCCCCTAGTTTATTATCTATCAGGGGATAATGGCTAATACCCAGATAACTAGGGAACAGGGACTGAACTCATTAGAAGGTGAACTCCTTTTGGGCATTTTCTTTTTATCCCCCATTCTTAGCACGGTGACTGGTATAATATAACACATACTTGACTGACTGATTTCATTGATCTAGGGAACTCGCATAAAAGGAAACTTCTCTAGAAATGTAGGTAGCCACCTGCTCTGAGATAGAGTTATCGGGACAGCTGAGAAATAAAATAACGCTTCCAGGGTCACATAGCAATTAGTGTGTGTCAGAGGTGGGATGTGAACCCAGGTCTTCCTGGCTTGGAGGCTAGCTCTAGCCACTGTACCATACTCCTTCTCTCATAGATAATTCTGATTCCAAAAAATACCCGACTGAGGTTGAAAGAGGTTCATCAATTTGACTAGGGTCACTCAGTGAGGAAGTTTCTGAGGCAGGTTTGAACTCAGCTCTCCCTAACTCCACACCTGGCACTGCCTCCTAGGCAAACTAAGGTGAAGTGACTTGCCCAAGGTCACAAGCTAGTAAGTGTCTGAGGCTTTTGAACTTAGGTCTTCCTGACTCCAGGCCCAGCACTCCATCCATTGATTCACCTTGCTGTGTGAGAAGGGGGAATCGAAACTCAGGTTTCCCTAGCTCTGAGTCTGGCTTACTCTCCACCACTTCTCTCCCTAAAGGAGAATAAAATAAGGCTGGAAAAGAAGATTTCAGACAGACCAGAGGTCCTGAATTTGAGACTCAGATGGGGCCTGGCACCCATCATGACCAACACAATCCTGCTATGTACCATATACCATAAGTGGTATCAAACCAGCCTTTACTTGAAGAGCTTTCGTGATGGGGAACTTACTACCTCTCCTGGGGCTCAGCCTTAATTGCTAGGAAGTTTTCCCTGACATCGGATTGAATTCATCCTCTTCTAACTTCTACCTGTGATTCCTAGTTCTGCCCACCCAGACCAAGGAGAACAAATCGAATTTGTCCTTTACATAAAAACACAATCATCATGCCCTCCCTGAATCTTTTCTCTTCCAGTTAAACACCCACTCATTCTTATTAAACAGGAGCTCATCGTTCTGTTTGGTGCCTTTGGACGCTCCCCCAACTTCTCAATGTCATTCTTAAATTGTGGCACCCAGACCAGAACGTGTTCCTCCAGATGAAGCCTGATGAAGGCAGGGTGCTCCCTGTTCCTGGAAGCCAGCGCCCACTCCATGGAGCTCAAAGATTGCATTAGCGCTTTTGACAGTTTCATCATATGACTGATTTATGTTAAGCTTGTGTCCATTAAAGTCCCCATTACTTTTTCCACAGCAACAGCTGTCTAACTATGCCTTCCCCTTTTATACTTAGGAAATTGAGTTTTGGTATCCAAGTGTAGGGCTTTACATTGATTTCTGTTAGATTTTGTGTCATTAGATTCAGCCCAATGATCTAGCCTATCAAAATCTTTTTAGATTCTGATTCTATCATCCAATATGTTAGTTATCTGCCCCCTCCTCCAGCCCCAGCCCCATTTTGTGTCATCTGCAAATTTGATGACCATCTCCTCTGTGCCTTTATGCAGATCACTGATTAAAATCAGCCCAGGACAAGCCTGGAACCCTGAGGGATTCTACTAAGGCCAGCTAGGGAGCACAGTTGGTAGGGCCCTGAATCTGGGGTCAGGAGGACTTGCATTTGAATCCAGACTCAGACACTTACTATCTGTGTCAAGTCACTTCATCCCTGTTTGCCTCAGTTTACTCAACTGCAAAATGGAAATAATGATAACACTTCCCTCTCAGTGCTGTTGTATAGACTGAATGGAATACATTTGTAGAGTACTTAGCACAGTGCCTGGCACATAGTAGGTGCTATATAACTGCTTATGGTCAGTCGGATGGTTGAATGGATAAAGTACTGGGTATGGAATCAAGAAGACCTGAGTTCAAATTCTACCTCAGACACTTACACTATTTGACCTAGTCACTTAATTTCTGTTTGCCTTAATCCATGGAAGAAGGAAATGGCAAACCATTCTAGTATCTTTGCCAAGAAAATCCCATGGACAGTATTGGTGTGCTATGTCCCATGGGGTCATGAAGAGTTGGCTATGATTGAACAATAACAAATGCTTATGTCCTCCCTCCCCTGGAGATCTGCCTGGTACCATGTTGGTATTGAATCACTAACAGCTAATCTTTGGGTCCAGTCATCCAGTGATTTCTGGATCTAAGTAATTGCTGTTCCACATCTCTCCACCTTCTCCATGAGAATAGTACAAGATTCTTTACTAAAGTTTTTTGCTAAAACTTAGGAAAATCTTGTCCACAGCATTTCCTCCAAAGAATGAGTAATCCTGTCAAAAGAGACAATGAACTTAATGGGGCAGTGGTGTTCTGAATGATACCAAGCTGGCTCTTTGTAATTACCACTTCCTTCTCCACATGTTGGCTAATCTTTTATCATCCACTCTAGAATTTTCCCAGGAATGGAAGCCAAGCTCACCGACCTCTGGAAGACTCTGATGTCATCACTTTCTTGAAAATGTGGACTGCATTGTCCCCTTTCCCACCTTGTAGGCCATTGCCATCTTCCATGATCTTTCAGATATCACTGACGGTGACCTGGCAATCCTATCCACCACTTCTTTCAGCACCAGAAAATATTGTTCACCTGCGCTAGATGGCTCAGTGGACACAGCACTGGGTCTGGAGTTAGGAGACCTGAATTCAAATTTGACCTCAGACACTCCCTAGCTGTGTGACTCTGGGCAAATCACTGAACTTCTGTCTGCCTCATCTGTAGAATGTGAACAATAATAATACCTACATTTCAGAGCTGGTTTGAAGATCAAATGAGATCATATTTGTCAAGCACTTAGTACCGTGCTTCGCACATAGTAGGTGTTTCATAGATGCTGTTTTCCTTTCTTAGTATCTCTGTGCTTATATTAAAGACCAACTTCATGCTAGTCAGAATGGTTCTCTCATTTCTGGTGTGAACCTGAAATGCCTGATTGAAGAGTGTGTTTGCATTTTATCCTGCAGACCACGGGGAGCCACTGAAGATTTTGAGTTCAGAAGTGACGTGGTCGTGCCTTGGTCACAGAAAGATTATTTTGACAGCTAGGTAAGGAATAGATTCAAGAAGAGAGAGCCTTCTTGGAAGAAGAGAGACCACTTAGGAGGCTACTCGGAGAAGTGATACGGACCTGAGAGTTTGGGTGGAAAAAGAGGGGAGTGATTCGAGAGATGCTGTGGAGTTGAAATCGACAGGACTTGGGGATGAATTGGATATCGGGGCTGGAAAGGATGGAGGGAAGAAGAATCTGAGATTCTGAATCAGGTTGGCTGATTGTCCTCAAAAGAAGAAAGGAAGTTTGGAGGAAGGGCAAATTTAGGTGGAAAAGAGGGATTCTGTTTTGGAGGCACTGAATTGGATGCAGCCTGTGGCAGTGGACTGCAGGGTACGGAACATCGATATGGATTTGAGCTCAACTCCCACATCAGATACTTACTAGCTCGATGAATCTGGGCAAGTCACTTTATACTAAAGAAAGTAGCTAGCATTTAGATAGCATTTTAATGTTTGCAAAGCACTTTATGTCATCTCATTTGGTCCTCGTAATAACTCTGTGAGGTAGGTACTATGATTATTGTCCCCATTTTGCAGATCAGGAATCTGAGGCTTAGAGAAAGTAAGTAACTTGTCTAGGATTACACAGCTAGTTAATGTCAGGGGCAGTATTTGAACTCAAGTCTTCCTGACTCCAAGTCCAGCAATCCATCCACTGTGTCACCTAACTGTATACTTAATCACTCTGGACCTCAATTTCCTCATGCATTAAAGGAAAGAGTGGATATAATGCTCCCTAAAGTCTCTTCAAACCCTAAACATGTCATTCTATGTGCCACAAGGTCACTGAGATAGAAGTATCCAAAGGGCAGTTGGAGATGTCAGATAAGAATTCAGGAGAGAATTTAGTATTGTTACAAGTATAGACTTGAATATCTACAGTAAAGAGAAGGGTATTACACACATAACTGATTGGGATCACTGTGACAGAGTGGAGAGAAACAAGGCAAGAAGAAAAGGACCTTGGGGGGAAACCAGCACTTAGGGATTGGAAGATGATTGATGAGTCAGGAAAGGACACTGAGAAGGAGGGAGCAGAAAGACAGAAGAACCAGGATAAGAACATTGTGGAAGCCAAATAGAGGGGAAAGTCGTTCATTGGGAGGGTCTGGATAGCAGGGTCAGAAGGCCAAGAGAACAAAGAAATGTGAGGACTAACACAGGACCATGAGATGGTGTCCAGAGCATGTAGCTGTATGTAGCATCTCACTCTTGACTTAGCCCTCAAATGACAAATTACATTTATTCCTGCATCCCTCTAGTCCATCTCCCTGTCTCTGTTTTGGTCTGCCATAAGACAAGCAAGGGCAGCTTTAAGAATAAAGAGGAACCTTTCATCAGTGATGAAACACACCTCAGGCAATCAGGGGACTGACTCTTATGGTGGTATCTGGGTTTTCTACCTGTGACTCCTCTCTATTTTACTTTCTGTGCTGGCCAGTGTCTATAAGCCAGTGAGGTTGTGGCCCCTTCACCACTGTCCCTGGTCCTGGTCCAGATTGGCAACATTGCTCCCTCTCTGTAAAATAAAGTGGAGAAGGAAAACACAAACCATTCCAGTAACTTTGCCGAGAAAACCCTGAACTGGGGTCACAAAGAATTGCACACAACTGAAAATGACCGAACAATAAAAAGTTCAGTTTAGGGGTCAATGTAAAATCTGAGAAAATGAAAGTGAAAATCCTAAACTATAAGAGAATAACTCGGGTTGAATTCCATTTAGCAAATATTTATTAAATGTCTGCTGTGTGATACATACTGAGGACACAGAGATAAAAATGAATACTCCATCCTCCTATACACATACACACACATACACATCAGAGCACATGTGCTTACACACACACACAGTAAAACATAAGCTTCTTGTAGTGAGCTCTGGCTTCAAATTCAGTACCCTGTTTTATGCGAAGTCCTGCAGGTGAGAAATGACAAGATGAGCCTGAGAAATCCCTCGATATCCACCCCAGCTCAGTGTTATACACACTGTGTGACCTT
Source organism: Phascolarctos cinereus (assembly GCF_003287225.1). Taxonomy (NCBI): domain Eukaryota; kingdom Metazoa; phylum Chordata; class Mammalia; order Diprotodontia; family Phascolarctidae; genus Phascolarctos; species Phascolarctos cinereus. The sequence continues at coordinate 10,621 of NW_027555633.1, read as the reverse complement.
GACAAACTTTGGTTTCCTCATCTGTAAAACTGAAGCAACTATGATTTGATCATCTACCCTACAGGATAATTGTAAGAAACAAATGAGCTAATGCATAAGAAAACACGATGTAATAAAAAAACAAAAAAGTGCCACATTGATATTTCTTCTTGTTGCCACAAATGGAAAAGACTTCATTATTTCCCCTTCCTTATGCCAGTGGGCACTGTCCTCCCCTCCCAGCCCCAGACACTCTGGACAGTTGGATAGATGACCTCCTGCTCCTGTAGCAAGTGACCAGGTACTCCAGTTAACTCCCCCTATGCCTACCTTATTCTTTTTCCCTGAACATTGCTCCCAAAGAGTTAATGATTGAGCAGAATCCAACCGATAACCTCTGACCAATCTTTGAAGGGAACGAGCCCCCTATAAAACCAGCCCCTCAGGGCCATGCCAGGCGCCTTCTCTCCAAGCCAGTGTTTTGAGAGAACATCCTTCCACCATGAACTTCTCAGGAAAGTACCAGCTCCAGTCGCAAGAGAATTTTGAAGCCTTCTTGAAGGCTGCTGGTAAGTGCTTAGGAAAACAGCCTTTGGGCATCAAATGTTGGGATCAAAGGGACAGGGGCATTATACTTGTGGTTGCCAGAAGGGATGAACTTAAAATACTAACAGGGAATCTGCAGCAAGTGAAATAATCCAACTAGTGAGGCTCTGGGCAGGCATTCGGGAGCCTGGGTTGGGTCTCAGGGTGAAGAACAACAGAATGAGGAGTCAGATCTGAATGTGAGCCTTGGCTCTGCTCTTAATACATTCGGTGACATGGATTGCATCATCTCACTGCTCTCAATGTTGGCTTCCTCATCTGGAAAATGGGGATAATAATACTCCCTACCTCCCAGGGCTGTCAGGAGACCCAAATGAGATCCTTTGGCTCTTAGATGCCTTCTAGGTCTGAATGTCTGTTGTATGAACTAGGTCTACCTGATGACATCATACAGAAGAGAAAGGATACCAGGGGAATGATCGAAATTGTACAAAATGGAAATCACTTCAAGTTCATCGTTAACAACGATAACCAAATCCAGGTGAACGAATTCACCCTGGGGGAGGAGTGTGAGCTGACCACTCCCACTGGAGGAAAGGTCAAGGTAAGAATATAAGTTAATTCAATTTAGGGGCATGGTATTCATTAAGGTGCCGCGTATTAGCCTCTGGGCTAAGCCCTGGAGGAGATGCAAAAATTAGCTAAAACTTGGTCCATAACCCCCTGGAGTAAGCTAGCAGCCTGCTAGGGAGATAAGACACAAACATATCTCTGTTGGCCAACGTGTTGCAAGATAGGTAGATTAGATGAAAAGCAGTCTGGTGGAATATGGTATAGAGGACCAGCCAGGAAGCAGTGCCTCCAGCCCATGCTGGCTGTGTTCAGTAGCTGACTTGTCTCCTTCATAACCCAGCCCCCTCCTACATTTTCAGTCTTCTCACACCTTACTCCCTGATACATACTCTGCCATCCAGTGACCCTGGCTTCCCAGCTGTTCATGAAACGAGACCCTCCATCTCTCAGCTCCAGCATTCTCCCTGTCTATCCCCCATGTCTGGAATGCTCTCACTCCTCCGCTCAGACTGCTGACTCTGCTGGCTTCCTTAAAGTCCCAACTGTAATCTCCCCCCACTCTTCTACAAGAAACCTTCCCCAACAGCGCAGATTTTCACATATAGCCAATAACCCACAGATGCTCAGCTTCCTTAAAAACTGTATATGGCGAATCTTCAATCAACCTTGTCTTTGGCTGAAAAAAAAAGACAACAACTTTCCCCAACCGCTTAGTTCTAGGGCCTTCCCTCTGTTAATTATTTCTCACTTATCCAGTCTATGACTTGTTTGTACCTGTTTGCTTATTGTTTCCCCGGTTAGATTGTAAGCTCCTTGAGGGCAGGGACTGTCTTCAGTACTTAGTACAATGTGACACATCTCAGACGGTTAATAAATATTTATTGACTGACTCACAGACAGCAAAAGGAAGAGAAGGGGAGAGGAGGAAAAGAAAGAAAAGGGCTAAGAGAACTAGAAAACAATCCAGCCAGTGAAGTATAGAAACAAGAAGTTCTGCAGGGAATCTGGCTTGGCACTTACTCGAGGGGTGTGCTGGAGCCAGCTGAAACCGGCAGGAGAGCGCCAGCATTGTTAAATTTTAAGTGTGAGCATTTACCCCTCAGAAAATAGAAACTACAAATCAAGGACTGATTTATTGTTTTATTGATTGCCTACTTTAAAGTGATGGAGAAAGTGTTAACACTGCAAAAAATACTCAAATGTTAATACTACAGATTATAATGGAAATTTGTGTGTACATTTTTTCCCTCCAGAAAACCAGTTGTTGCACATTTACCAGTGCATCCCTGGCTCACCCCCAATCCCTAGGGCTTGCCAGAGCTAACTCTTCTGTCTCCCTACAGGGTGTAGTGAATCTAGAAGGAGGTAACAAGCTGGTAACAATTTTGAAAGCAATGAAGTCTGTCACTGAACTGAATGGAGATATACTCACCACTGTAAGTGATCAGGTGTTTCTCTTCCTGCTTGGTTGTGGGGGATGGATCCAAAAAGCATTTGGAGAACATACTAGGTGTCAAGTACTGGGGCTGCCAATAGAATAAGGGAGGCAGTGCCTGCTCTCAAAGAGGAGGGAAGAGGGGATGAGGGAAAGACAGGTGAGGGGATGGAGGACAGTAGAGAAGAGGGAGAAAAGAGGGGAGGAGAGAAAAACATGGAGGACAGCAGGGATGGAGGAGGGAAGGGGAGGAGGTATTGCCCAACACCCTGAGTAAAGAAGCATGTAACCTTTATGGCAGACTCCCAGGGAGTTGGGTGGGTGACCCCTAAGCTCCTTTCAGCTAAAAATCCATGATCCTATCATCCCTTCACCCCCAGTCACCTAATCCTCTACCCATTCCTGCTAATCCCCCTTCAGGCATTAAACCCTTTTCCAGCTGGCATCTCTGTCATCCTTACACTGTGAACCTTGCTGGGAATATTTATATTTTTAAATGGGGCCCTCGAAGACCCCAAAGACAGCCCTCCCCAGGGTTCCCTCAGGAGGCATGGACAATCCAAACAAAAACCCAGAAAGATTGCCAAACCTATCTCTAGTATATCTAACATACAAGAGTCATTGATGGGTATCACATGCTGATATACTGCAAGACATTCCAGGAAAGATTAACACTGGATTTCTTCTTGGCTTTCAGACCTTTACCTTGGGTGATGTTGTCTGCAAGAGAATCAGTAAGAGAATTTAGACATGTCTGCTTTCCATTTATTTTTACTGTGTGAAATTGGTACAATAAAATGTGGCTTGTTAAAAAAATCTGTCTTTTGAATGACTTTACAAGCATATGTTTATTCAAGGTTTTAGTGATGCCTTTTATTCTTACATCACAACCATTTCTGAATTCACTGCACCTGCCCACCCACCCCCAATGAGCCTCACCTTACAACAAAGAAAAGCAGGCAAGCAAAACCAAACAACAAAGTGACTCCATTTGCTAGTATATACACCCTTCTGCACCCATTGTTACCCACCTCTCCAAGGAATGGAGGGAGCCAGAAAAAGTGAATAGTTTGAAAGATTTTTGCAGATTATCATTCACCTAGAAAGAAATGGTGCTGACTTTGGCCTTGATGGAATAAGTTGTTACCTTGTAGGGTGATTTTAGGGGGCTTGTGACTCATGTCCCCCCATTCCTCACCAACACCCCCACAAGCACCATTATTTCTATTTCCCTAATTCTGTACCTAAAATGCCTAGGTAAGAAACATACCTTTAGATCAAAGTATTTTGAGTCCAAAAGCTCTTGGTTACAATGTGTGTATGTGTGTGTGTAGGTGTGTGTGTATGTGTTTTAAATGAGAAGGGTATTTTTTAGACCAGCTATGTAGAATAGGACCTTGAAGACACCAGCTGAAGGACCCATTTTTCTAGTAAACAATGAGGAAGATTTGGGTTATGAAGCTCACATCTGAGAGGGGAAGCCTAATTGAGGAGCACAGCCTTAACTTCGGCAAGGCAAGAGGACCTGGTCCCAGGATTTAAAAGGACAACATGCAGTCAGCTCTGACAATCCTTTGGCTGCATGAGAACCACAGAGATGTAACCTGACTTACAGAATCACAGAATTTCAGGGGTGGAAGGAATTTCAGAGGCCATCTAGTCCAAACATAGCTGAAGAAGAAGATTCCCTCTACATCACACCTGATAAATGATCATCCATAATTTGCATGAAGACCTCCAGTGAGAAAGAATCTGCTACCTTCAAAGCAACCATGTCTCTGTTTCAGGCAGCTGGTGATGTAATGCTTAGGGTACTTGGCCTGGAGTTAGGAAAACCTGAGTACAAATCTTGTCTCAGATACTTCTTAGCTGTGTGACCCTGGGCGAGTCACTTTGCCTCAGTTTCCTCATCTGTAAAGTGGGTTTGATAATAATAGCACCTGCCTCCCAGAATTGCTGTAAGGATCACATCAGACCATGTTTGTAAAGTTAGCAAGTGTCTGGCACTATATAAATGCTTATTCCTATCCTCTTTTGGATTGCTCTAACAGGCATTTTTTTCTTACATCAGAAAGAAACAAGAATAATCTGTGAAATTTGGAAGCTATGATATGGTTGGCTTGGGTAACCTCCTTCTCTCTTCTATCTTCCCCACCATCCTATGTGGCAGCTTCCTCAGAGTAACAACAACACAATAATAACAACTAATATTTATATTATACTGTGAGGTTTGCAAAACTCTCTCAGGAGGTAGGTGCTATTACGATCCCCATTTCACAGATGAAGAAACTGAGACACTGAGAGGTTAAGTGAATTGACCAGGGTCATACAGTGTCTGAAGCTAGATTTGAACTCAGTCCTTCCTGACTCCAGGTTCTGCATTCTAAACACTGCACCACTTTGCTTGGGCGCCTCAGTGCCTCAGGTTTGTTGCATAGACAGAGTTTTGTACCTCTTATGCCAGACTGTTGGTTTCCATTCCAGTTCTTTCTTCCCTAATTGCCATTTCTTTTCCATTTTTTTCTAGTGTTCTCATTTCATGTATAAAAACATTTCAACTCTTAAGAACAACAATAGCAGCAACAATAACTCTGCTTCCTCTCTTCGGGGTATTCTAGTTGAATTTGTACCTAAGCAGTACTTTTCTTTGGGGCTTTGCTGGTAAATGTTTGAGTCATTCTCTTCTTCTAGGTTTGTGCCTTAAGTACCCTTGTCATCATAACAGCGGTTTTGGGTGGGGTTCCTTTTTTTGTTGTTTACTTATTTTTCCAGACTATTTTCTGATTTCAGACTCTAAGTCAGGCCCAGGCTCTGCAAAATTCTAAACAGAAGATCCGGGCTGGTTCTGTTGCTGCTTCCTTGGGGTATGGAGTGTTATATAATTCCAGACTCTCAGGGATGACTCAGGATGGGGACCTGCAAACTTTCAATGCCCCAAAGTAGAGCCCTCAGATTCCAAATCTAGAATTTCTACAGTCACTAACTCTCTCAGCCCTGAGGTTCTGAGAGCAGTTTGCCCATCCCTCTTCCCATAATCAGGTTGGGACCATTGTCATTTTCTCAGGAATCTTCCTATGAGGAAGTCTACCTTTTTGTTTGCCTTGGCTGAACACAGAAAGCAGCAAAGTCTATTCACCTCAAAATGAGAGTGGTCATGGAAAATGGGTACAGACTCTTCTTTCAGAGCTCCAAAGTTAGGTGCCAAGTTAAAGAGACATTTCATTTAAGACAGTAAAGAGGGTTGGGGAAATTACCTGGTCAAGCACCAATAGACTTTTGGAGTGGGAAAATTAGGGACAAGGAAGGAAGGAAGAAGGGAAGAAAGAAAAAGAAAGTAAGAAAGAAAATAGATCTTCAAGAAGGATATTTTAAAAATTCAGTGCAGGATGTTGCATTGAAATTGATAGTTAAAGCAAGATTGATAAGGGTTTCTCATTCAGGTAAACTTCAGCCTGAAAACTAAAGCATGATCCTAATATTATTATGTAATATGTAGAGGGCAGCTAGATGGTGCAGGAGACAGAGTGCCACGCTTGGAATCTAGAAAACCTCAGTTCAAATCTGGCCTCAGGCACTAGTTATGTGACCCTGGGCAAGTCACTTAACTCTATTTGCCTCAGTTTCCTCATTTGTAAAATGAGCTAGAGAAGGAAATGGCAAACGACTCCAGTGTCTTTGCCAAGAGAACCTGAAAAGGTATCACAAAGAGTTGGACAACCCTGAAAAATGAATGAACAAAAGAAAAGGTTAAAAGAAGCAAGAGTTGGGGGAGGGGAGAGTCTCAACTTGCTTCCATATAGGTATACCAGGACTTGAACTCAGGTCTTTGCCTGCAAATGTAGTACTCTTACCATTCACCTCAGAGGCCATCTAGTTCAGTCTGTCCCTGAACAAGAATTCCCTCTAAATCACAACCAACAAGTAGTTATCCAGCCTTTTTTTTTTTGGTAGAATTCTCCTGAGGGGAGAGCCCACTACCTCAGAAGCAGCACGTTCCACTTTTGGACATTTCTAGTTATTAGGAAGCTTTAAAAACTGTCTCTTTGCAGTTGCTGCTGACCAGTCCTAGTTTTGCCCCTGAAACCAGAGAGAACAAATCTAATACTTTCTCCATATGATAGACCTCCAAATACTTGAAGACTGCTATCATGCCCTGTCCCAAGTCTTCTCTTCTCCAGGCTAAACATCCCCAGCTCCTTCAGGAAATCCTGAGATGATGTAGACTTGGTCTTTCACCATTGGTGGCCCTTCTGGTCATTATTCCTAGCATCAGTATGGGTCCTCAAATGTGGACCTAAAATGCAGGTGCTCAAAATGAACACAGTCTTCCAGAGATGATCTGACAGGAGCCAAAAAACTCTCATTTCTCTAGGCTTGCATTTCTGTGTGCCCCCACCTAGCTTCCCAGAACTGAGGGAAAGAAGGATCCAACCTCTAGAGGTCGCTGCATGTGACATTATTGGACTAGTTAGGCATAGGGAGCTCATGCAAGGCTATTCCTTTATAAAATGTGAACATCTCTCTATCTCTCTTTGTATCGCTATCTCTGTCTTTCTGTCTCTCTGTCTCTGTCTCTCTGCTCTCAAATCCATAGCCTTCTATGGTAGCATGATTCTTGAATCTGCTTGCAGCCCCAATCTTGAATGACTGCATCTCTGCACCTTTGCCTACTGGAAGACAGCATGTGTCTTTGTTTCCTCAATTGCCCCTCAAATTCTCTCAAACTGACTCTCCAGATGGTGAATGGGATGTCTGTTTCTGGTTGAGCAGTCCTGTTTTCAGTGATTTGGTCAATGAGTTAAGAGAAAGACTCCACTCCTTCCCCTTGCTGCCCTAGTAGTGGTACAATGATCTTCTCCACAACTGCCTCAAACTGGCAAACTCAGGTTAGCTAAATAAAGCCTCCAAGAGTATGGCCAATCTTCAGCCAAAGTCTATGTCATTTTCCCTCCCGAGTCAATCAAGGAGGAATATTCATACTCCATGAATAGATAAAAGAGTGTGATTAAATCCTAAGACTACATGACTGGAGATGGAAGGGGCTAAGGAGGAAAAAGAAAAGGAAATCAAATCTGACCTCCTTATGTGTCCAACGTACAGCTTATTAATAACAATAGCTAGCATTTTTATAGCACTTTAAAATCTACAAAATGCTTTGCAGATATTATCTCATTTTATCCTAACGACCCTGGGGGTAGGTGGTATTACCATCTCCATTTTACAGATGAGGAAACTGAGCCAGACAGAGGTTAAATGACTTGCCCAGGGTTACACTACGAAGTTTTGAGGCCAGATTTGAATTCAAGTCTTCCTGACTCCAGCTCCAGCTCTCTATCCATGGTGCTACCCATTTGCCTCATGATTTTTTAGGGAATCTATCAACTCATATCATATCAAAATGTGCATGAAGTATCAAAATGCAACAGTGGGGGTTGGTCATGACACATCAATAATATTTTATGAACTGGCACTAATTCAATAGAATGCAAGCTCCTTGAAGGCAAGAATACATTTTTGTTTTTGTCTTTGTATCTCCAGCACTCAGTAAGGTACCTAGCACACATCAGGCTCTTGATAAATGACAATCAAATGGGAAGACTCGCAGTGACTCTGAAACCAAAGTCCCTTAAATCCTCAATGTATGACCCTCATCTGTAAAATGAGGAGTTTGAACTCAGGGACCTGCAAGGTTCATTTGAGTAACTAGATGCAGATCTAGGATCTAACGCTCTTCTTATGTGAGGTAAGCACTTCAAACTTCCTCAGGCTGATGCATATGAAAAGAGTTGGCTGATATTTTGTAAGCTGGCAGTCCCAGTTGGCAAGGCTTTGCTTGGTACCAAAGTCTGATGTTAGCTCCCACAGCTCTCATCACACACAGTCTGAGGAATGGAGGGATGGAGGGAGGAGTGAGAAGGAGAGGGGAAGGAAATGTATCAGAGACATCCTTCTTATACTTTCACTATAAAATGGAACAATTTGTGCGTTTGGGGAATATAACAGAGTAAAGCATTGCCTGAAGGGAGGCTTCTCACATATATATCAAAAATCACACTAGCCACGCTAAATAAATGAATAAGCAAATAAAAGAATAAATGGACAATTAAATAAATAATTCATAGGTAGCCTTTCTATGGTGTTTTAAGACTTGCCAAATGCTTTACAAATATGACCACATTTTATCCTCACAAGAAGTCTGGGAGGGATGTATTATTATTATCCCCATTTTACAGATGAGGAAACTGAAGTAAGTTGCTCAGAGTCACATAAGTAGTAAGTGTCAGAGGCAGGATCTGAACTCTGGTCTTCTGGACTCCAGGTCCAGTGTGCCATTCACTACACCACCTAGCTGAATGAATGAGATTTGCTAAAAATCTACACGAAAAGGTGTAGTTTACTTAACAATGAAATAAACAAAACGGAGTTCTGACACAAGAAAAGCATTTTAGGATCAACTAACTGGCAAAAGCATATTGGATTTGGAGTCAAAGACTCCGGAAAGAAGCCAAGCAGACTGAATTTTGTCCATCTCCAACAATGAAAGCAATTAAGCACAAGATATCAATGGACAGTCCATTATCGGTAAGGTGGCCATGCAGCTACAATCCCAACGGCATGCCATGAGCATCCGGTACCGACAAAAGTTTGGGTTCTCTTTGGCACCATCAGATAACAAGCATTAAAACAGGAGTGTATAGAAGCAGCCAGGTGGCGCAGTGGATAGAGCACTGGCTCTGGAGTCAGAAGGACCGGAATTCAAATCTAGCCTCAGACTAGACACTTGACATGTACTAGCTGTGTGACCCTGGGCAAGTCACTTAACCCCAATAAAATAAAATACTAGTGTATGGATTCAGCACAATAACAACAGTTAAACAGTTGGTTGGTCAGTCAATAAAGTAAGTGCAGCTAGGTGGCACAGTGGATAGAGTGCCGGGCCTGGCATCAGGAAGATCTGAGTTCAGATTTGGCCATACTAGCTGTGTGACCCTGGGCAAGTCACTTCACCCTGTTTGCCTCAGTTTCCTCCTCTGTAAAATGAGCTGGAGAAGAAAATGGCAATCCACTCCAAAATCTCTGCCAAGAAAACCCCAAAGGGATCACAAAGAGTCAGACATGACTGAACAACCACAATAACAAAACATTGATTTAGCATCTATTACGTGTCAAAGACTGTGCTAAGTGCTGAGATAGGAGGGAAGGGAAAATGGGAAGCAAAGCACTTCCTAAAAAGAAAAGAAACATTTCAAAAATAGCATGCAAAACAAAATACAACTGTAAAGATAACTGCAGTGGGGAGAATCCGTGTATTAAAACAGGAGATAAAAGTGTGCCTTAGCCCAGTGTTGGGCACAAAATAGGCATTTAATAAATATTTATTGATTGACTGATTGCTTCAAGAGGAAATTGCACACCATCAATGAGGAAAGAATCTGACAAAATTTAAAATTACATCAAAAAGAAAATCACTGTGTAATAATCATCCTCAAGAATACCAGTTAAACTAAATTCAACTTTAAATTCAAGGTGTAAAGGAAAAAAATCAGTTAACATAAAATGTTTTAAAATTAAGAAACATAGTACAAGTACATAAAATTCACACAGCAGTAATGATGGAAATTCTATTTTATTTAGAAGAAGCAAAAGAAATAGAATTGAAATAATTCCTAAACTCCCAAAACAGAAAAAAAAATTAATAAAATTCTCAGGCATAATCTCTACTTATAATCTCCAGGTATAGATGGGGAACAAAATTAGCCAAGTTCTCATCCTTCCCTAACTCCTCATTCTGCTGGGTTGTCCTACAGGCATGACCTTCCCCTTGATCAATTACAGGACCTCCATCCTCTCCATCCTCCTCCTCATCTCCTCCTCCTCCTCCTCCTCCTCCTCCTCCTCCTCTCTCCTCCTCCTCCTTCTTCTCCTTCTCCTTCTCCTTCTCCTCCTTCTCCTCCTCCTCTTCTTCCTCCTCTTCCTCCTCTTCCTCCTCCTCCTCCTCTCCTCCTCCTCCTCCTTCCTCCTCCTCTCTTCCTCCTCCTCCTCCTCCTCTCCTCTCCTCCTCCTCTTCTCTTCTCCTCTCCTTCTCCT
>NW_027555632.1:0-33642 GCF_003287225.1 Phascolarctos cinereus | reverse complement strand
TTTCAGGATAATATTTTAAATACATAAAATAAAATACATAAGATTACACAGGAAACCAATCATATCAAAATACAGTTATCAAAATATTTTTAAAAACATGACTCTGAGGTGAAGAATCCTTGTCCCAGACATTTTGTCTAAGGAACTGGTACTTTGAGATTTTGCCTAGTTTGCCACTGAAAGGAATTTCAGAGAATTAGAAAGCCTGCTCAATCTGGAATCAGGAGAAAGATGGGTTCAAATCCACCCGAAACTTACCGATTGTGTGACGTTGGGCAAGACATTGAATCTCTCTGACTCTTAATCTTCTCAGCCACAAAATGAACAAATAATATATGCCTCAATGGCTTTCTGTGAAGGAGATGGCTTATGAGCCTCGGGTGTAAACCTCAACAGAATATGAGTCACTCTATTCTTTGCAGAAAATTTCCCATCTAGAAATTAGGAAGAAATGGAATTGGAACTGGTAATACATAGTAGGTTAAGAATTTCCTCTGTTGAGCGAGATGATTTTGGATGGTAAATGTCTTGTTCTTATACAACTTAATATTATTTCTGGTATGACCTTGAAGCCAGAGCAGCTCTGCAATCTCTGATGTAGCTAAAGTTTGGTGGGAGTAAGAAGATCTGTCGCTCAGGATAGTGTTAATTTTATCTTAGACATCTACAATAACTGTATCAGTTACATCCAACTCTTCATGACCTCATTTGGTGTTTTCTTGGCAAAGATACTAGAGAGTGGTTTTCCATTTCCTTCTCCAGTACATTTGACAGATAAGGAAACTGAGGCAAACAGGGTTAAGTAACTTGCCCAGGGTCATACAGCTAGTTAAATGTCTGAGACCAGATTTGAACTCAGGAAGATGAGTCTTCCTGACTCTAGGCTCTGCCCTCCATTCACTGTGCCATCTAGCATTCCTTTAGGGTTGGGTGAATCTTTTTTCACCAGATTGTCGAGTGCAGGGCAAGAGATTATGGTAAATTTGACCATGATCCATCTCATGGCTGTGAACCTCAGTTCTATCTCCCATCAAAGTTGACCCTAGGAATTTTGAAAATCAAAGCCCCTTCTGGAAACTCAGGGTAGATGCCCAAACAGAAAACAGTTGTGAAAGAGCGTGTGATGCACAAAAGCTTGGAGTGGGGAAAACATAAGTGTGAATCCCAGGCCTTGCTAGTTGTGTACCCTGGGGAAATAACTGAAGCTCTTGGAGCCTCAGTTTCCCCATCATTAAAATATGGACAGTAGGATCTATCTTGCAAGGGTATTGTGAGAATCAGATATGATAATCTATAGAAGGGGCTTTGCAAACTTTAAAGCCTCATATAAAAGTCAGCTATTAACTAAAACTGAGATCTTTTCTGCCTCTATCCCCAACACATTTGCTTAAGAGCTGGAGGTAAGGCTGTGTGGACTGTCTCAGGAGAGAGGAAGCAGCAATAGCCTGAGTCCTTGGGCACCAGGCTAGGAACACATAGCCTAGGCCTAGATCTTTGGTAAGGATCATATAGATTATAAGATTTAGTGCTGACATCATAGAATCATAGATTTAGAGCTGAAAGGGACTTTAGGATAATTTAATCCAACCCTCTCATTATATTTAGTCATTTTTCAGTCATATCAGACTCTTTGTGGCCCCATTTGGGTTTGTTTGTTTGTTTGTTTGTTTGTTGTTGTTTTTGGCAAAGATAATGGAGTGGTTTGCCATTTCCATTTTCCAGCTCATTTTACAGATGAAGAAACCAAGGGTTACACAGCTAGTTAAATGTCTGAGGCCAGATTTGAAGTCAGGAAGATAAGTCTTCCTGACTCCAGGCCTGACACTCTATCCTAGCTGCCCTCCTTCATTATATAGATAAGGAAATGGAGGCCCAGAGAGGTGACTTGTCCAAGATCACACATGTTACGAACAACAAGGGTTGATGGTGACATAGAGATTTGACGTTTACAAAACATTTACTGCATTTTATCTCACTGCATCCTCACAATAATCCCATGAAGTAACTACTACCTAGATATTAACCTTATTTTTAGATGAGAAAGCTGAGGCCCAAGAGGGGTTAAGTAGTTTGCCCATAGTCTCATAGTAAATGCCACAGACAGAATTCAAACCCAGGTTTTTCTTCCTCAAATTCAAGCCTTCTATTCATTATCTGAACCCTGATTCTGGCTCTAAGTTTAGTGTTCTTGCCATACCTCACACTGTAGTGAACAGGGTTATCCTCTGACTTTTAGAGAAAGACACTGGAGCCCTCCTCTGGCTTGCTCTGCTGTGTTTATTTTCCTTATGGGCGGGTTTATTTTGTGCAGGAATCCTACCAAACTGTATGAAATGAAAAATTAATTTGCATCCAATATAATCCCTGTTCCCAGCACTGGGGGCCTGGTTCCTCTCCATTTCCTTGGCTTCTTTTTTCCACTCCCCTCCTTTGCTGGGATATGACAGATGCATGGGGTGAGCCTTGGTGGGTTGTGGTTTTGTGTTTTTTTTTTCCTGAAGAACTTTGTTAGCAAGGCTATTTAAATCATTCTAATTACTCCAGAAACACCCCATTAACTTTCCCAATGAGGGTTGTGAAGGGAAGAAGAGAAACTGAAGAAAAAAATAAAGAAAATGAAAAGCCACCACTTTACTTCTCCTGAATTTTCTGGGGCTGTGTGGGAGCTGAAGGCAGAGGGAAAATAGCCAGGTAATGCAAAGTCTCACCATTAGGAATTCAGAATTCATTAGAAAAGCATTGATTGCAAAGAATTGATTTAGCAGTGATTTGATTGTCAGACATACAGTACGTCCAAGGAAAATTTTCATTGTGATTCAGAATTAGTTAAAAAGAAAATATGGGGAGAACAAAGCAAGCCAGGAGCTGTCCATAGACCTAGTGCTGAATGCCATCAGCTTTGCTCTTCTTTGCACGGAGCAGGTGAAATTGTCCCTCATCCCCAACCCCTCCCACCCTGGTCTAAGCAAAGGAATTCTGAGAGCATGGTTTATTGAATCACAGAATTATTAGAGCTGGAAGGGACCTCAAAGGTCATCTAGTACAACTCCCCATCCAATCCATGAATCTCCCTACAGCATCCAGCATTTGCCTTAACACCTCCAGAGACATAGAACCCATTGCCTCACAAGGCAGCCATTTTAGAGAGAGCTCTAATTGTGAGGAACTTCTTCCTCATAGTAAGCTGAATTCTGCCTCTTTGTAATGTACACTCATTAGTTCCAGTTTTCTCCTATGTAGTCACACAAAATAGCTCAGGTCCCTTTCTCACATTACAGTTCTATAAATATTTAGAGAACAGTGCTCATGTCTTTCTCTTTTTACCAAATATCTTCTCCAAGCTACTAAGAACCCCACTTCCTTTAATCATTCCTCATATGACATGGACCCTGTCTCTTTTTTCTGGTTATTTTTGTTTCCAGTGGTAAGTTTGATCCTCTACTCATGTATTTCAGATCTGGCATACTGTAGCCATATAAAGAGCCAAAGTGATATATATTATCTTTTTGTTTCATACTTTTGGCCTACTCTGTAATTCCTCATCACTACATTTTTTTTTTCCTCATAGAAGTTGAGTTTTATAAAAACTAACCCTTGGATAGGTGTACTTACCAGATTTGGCTGAAGAACCACTCTTTCCTTAAGCCTACATGTAATTTCATTATAGTGTCCCCATTTGAGGATTTAAAACATATGTTTACATGCCAAAAGTAATTCCCACTGACTTCCAGTCAATAACAGTAAGTATTTAGGAAAGAAGGATACAAGCAGCTACTATGTTCCAGGCACTATGCTAAGCACTTTAAATATATTATTTCATTTGATCCTCACAGCAACCCTGGGAGGTAGGTGCTAATGTTATTTTACAGTTGAGGAAACTGAGGCAGACAGAGGTTAAATGACTTGTCCAGGGTTACACAGCTAGCAAATGCCTGAGGTTGGATTTGAACTCAGATTTTCCTAACTCCAAACACAGTGCTCTGTCTACTGTGCCACCTAGCTGCCCCTAGGAAGTCACTTTTCCCACCTTAACAGTCAGTCAACAAGCATTTGTTAAATGTGTATTATGTGTCAGGCACTGTGTTAAGTTCTGAGGATAGAATGAAAGGTAAAAACAGTCAGTCCCTGCCTTCAAGGAGCTCAAAATCTAGTGGAAAATACAACATGGAAACACCTAGGTACATAAAAGTATATATAGTGGAAGATGATCTCAGAAAGAAACCAGCAATGGAGAGACTGGGAAAGGTCTCCTGCAGATGGTGGGATTTTATCTGAGTCCTGAAGGAAGCCAGTATATGAAGGTGAGAAGGGACAGCATTCCAGTCACAATAGTCAGCAAGTGAAAACACACGAAGCTGGAAAATATGGTATTGTGTTAGAAACAGCAAGAAAACCACTGTTGAAGGATTATAGAGAATATGGCTTCCCAACAGACTTCAAGTCACCATTGCTTTGGAAAAGTAAGAAGACATCTTCTAAGGAGGCAAAAAAAAAATGCAAGAAATTGAGCAAAAGGGTCCTGGGAGATTCTTCTTTTTTTAATCAAGTTTTTTTTTTTTCTAAAGGAACACAATCTTCTACTTCAAGACTCTCAGTCATTGACATGTCTATGAGTTGTCCACCTGTAGACCTAGAGAGTCAGATGGAGACTTGAGTGATAGGATCTTCAGCTTCAGGGACCTGAGGAAGAGCGCCTCCTTTAAGATTGGATTGACAATATGTAAGGTGATTGCAACATGAAGAATATAGCTCGTAGGTACCTGAAAAGCTTTAAAAGCAATGTCAGACCAATGATGAATAATGTGTGATGAATAACTAACTGACCCAGTCTCAGCATAGGTACCTGCTTATCACATGTTCCCTGGTGTGGGAGAAGAGAGTTTTGTCTGTTTCCCTCATTTCTCTGACCTCATCTTAATAATAATCACAACTCACATTCCTATAGGGTTTATTCTTTTTCATATTCACCAAATTCTTTTCATAATAACACCGAGAGGGTGAAAATGTAAGTGTGTCCATCTTACAGATAAGGAAACTAAGGTTAAGGAAAGCGACTTGCCTGTGATTTCATACCTACTAAGTGCCCAAACTGAGACTTGAACCCAGGTCTACTCCATATTCAGGGCTTATTCACCAGTATATCACGCCTCCACTCTGAGCTTCCTTTTCCAGATATAAGAA
The DNA here is from genome assembly GCF_003287225.1 of Phascolarctos cinereus. Classification (NCBI taxonomy): domain Eukaryota; kingdom Metazoa; phylum Chordata; class Mammalia; order Diprotodontia; family Phascolarctidae; genus Phascolarctos; species Phascolarctos cinereus. The sequence goes on along the minus strand of NW_027555632.1, from coordinate 28,461 downwards.
CATCCAGCCTGTTCTCCTTCCCCTACCACTTTTCATTCATTATCTCATCCTCTTCAGGTCAGTTGATCTGTCCTTGGATCAACTTTCCTTACTGAAATTGGTGAAGTAGCTCTCATCCCTTTATGATATATAGGAAGCAAGAGCATTTGACCAAGTAAATCACAGTTAGGCATGTCTGCAATAAATTTATATTATCCTTTCTTATATTTCTAAACTTTATCCACAATAAACCCTGCCTCTCTAATTCCCTAATGAACTGGCTCTTTGGGTTACCTTTCCCGCTTATAGCTTCTTGAAGTTGGACAATGGGGATGGGAGTCAGGCAGTGGTCTGAATCTGGAGTAGGAGATGGAAGGAAGCCATGGATTTAGAGATAAAGAAACTGAGGCTGAAAGTAGAAGGAAACCATGATACCCTCTACTAGCATGACATAGTGAATGAGAACTGAGCTTGAGTCCCGTCTCTGTCACTGACAAATTATATAACCTTGGGCAAGTCATTTACTCATTCTAGAACTCAGTTTTCTCATCTGTGAAATAAGGAGCTCGGGCTGGATCATCTCTGAGATGCCTTCTAACTCTGACAGCCTTTTTTTGACAGAAGGAGTAGAGGGGTAGCATAAGGAAAGTGAAGTAAACTTTCTTAGGTGGCAGACTTAAACCTGCCACAAGAAGCTTCCAAATAGACTGTACACTTGTACTCAAATTCTTCCTTTCTTTGATGTGTTTTTGCTCTGCTCTTATTTCTTTCAGGCTCTAGTGCCTGTCAGTGAGAGATAATTAGCCTGGATAGGCTCTCTCTAGTAAGAGTTGCTTGTTTGTAACAAAGAGACACTACTCCCCACACTATTGCCAACATTTGAGAACCACTCCCCTGTTCCTCAAAATATAATCTGTCCTGTGAAGCATCTGTTTTCCCATGAAAGGACCCTGAGTAGCCACTGGACTCAATCATCCTGGTTTTAGCAGCATTAATTTCCAAATGTAGTCAAGAAAGAGGCCTAATAGATTGAGCACTGAATCTAGCATCTGAGGAGCTGGATTCAAATCCTGATTCTGTCATCGTTATGGTTATTGTGCATCCTTCATTATCAAAGAGGACATCAATGATATCATGAGTTGAAGTCTTGACTTGTGTTTGAATTGGATTTAAGTGAGGCAGAACTGCACAAAGTTGTCAGCCTCAACCTCTCCTCCACAGGCATCAAAGTCCAGTGGCAAGACAAAAGTCAAGATGACTGGTGATGTCCCAGGATACAGTGGATGACCTTGGCATTTCTAAATTAAGGTCTTTCCCAGTCCTCAATTTGTCTGAGGCAACGTTCAGAGCCCTATGAGGTTAAGATAACTTGTCTAGGGTCACTTACTACTTATGTGACCCTTGCAGCATTAGCATCTTTATCTATGAATTGAAGAAATTAAAATAAATAGAGGACATTTAAGGGCAGTGCAGAATAGTGGATAGAGTGCTGGATTTGGAGTCAGGAATACCTGGGTTCAAATCTCACTGTAGATCCTTACTAGCTGTGTGACCCTATACAAGGTATTTAACCTCTTTCAGTCTCAGTTTCTTTATCTGTAAGATAGGGATAATAATGCCTACACTGTTAACCTAACAGGGTTGTTGTAAGAATCAAATGAGATAATAGATGAGACATGTTTTACAATCCTTGAAGTGCTATATCTGTCACTTGTTGCTGTTGTCATTGTCATGGCACAAGGTCACTTCAGCCCTAAATTCTATGATTGCAGCACAGAGGGTCCAATGCTGGGGGCAGGCCAACAAATGCATCAAGAAGTTTTAATTGTGTGATTCCATGTCAAAACATCCCTTCCCAGATGTTCCAGAGGATGAAGAGGGCTTAAATCAGAGACTTTTAGAAAAATATGAAGCTTCTGGAAAAGGGAGGGAGGGAGGAAAAAAATCAAAGCTGAGCACATCGAGTTGGCTTTTTGCCACTGAATGCCATATTGATCAGTAACCCTTCCCTTCTCCTCCCCTCCCATCCCCCAAGCTCTTGGCTCAGCAGGGCAGGGCTGTGGGAGAGCTAGCTTCGATCTGTAGCCCTAAATGATGACTCTGAAGTGTGATCAGTAAAGCCCAATGATTTTCTGAAAAGTGGCATTTGCTAAAAGGACGGCCAGAATTGCTTTAATTGCTACTTACATTAATTTTATCATAGACCATGGACCTGTGTGCAGGAGTGTTTCATCACCGAGCAGACAGCCCTCTGCTGAGAGATTTTCCCCTGAGCAATGACCTCTCTAGACCATGGACAGGAGTCAGACAGGGGCCCTGCACTCCACTCCTCAGCAACGGTCCAGCAGTTTCTGGTTGCTCTGTGGTTTGGAGGCAGCTCCTGGGAGGGACCATCTCTAGATAAAGTCCAAGTCCAAAAACATCTCCCTTAGGGAATGCTAAAATGTTTTCCATGTGACCTATGGAAGAAGACATACCACTTCTCTTTTTGGGAATGAAAGGAGCATTATTCTCAATTGATAACAGGCAGTTTTCAGGAGAAATCAAAACTCTCTACAGTCACATGAAAAAAAAATGCCCTAAATCCCTATTGATTAGAGAAATGCAAATTAAAATAACTCTGAGGTGCCACCTCACACCTGTCAAATTGGCTAATATGACAGAAAATAAAAATGACAAATGTTGGAGGGGATGTGGAAAAATAGGCACACTAATACTTTTGGTGGAGTTGTAAACTGATCCAACCATTCTGGAGAACAATTTAAAACTGTGCATACCCTTTCACTTAGCAATACCACTGCTAGGTCTGTACCTCAAAGAGATCAAAGAAAAAGGAAAAGGATCTATATGTACAAAAATATTTATAGCATCTCTTTTTGTAGTAGCAAAGAATTGGAAATTGAGGAGATGCCCATCATTGGAGAATTGCTGAACAAATTGTGGTATATGATTGTGACAGAAACTATTGTACTTAAGAAGTGATAAGCAGGAGTCTCTCAGAAAAACCTGGAAAGGCTTGCATGAAGTGATGCAGAGTGAAGTGAGCAGAACCAGAACATTGTTTGTGGTATCAACATTATTGTACAATGATCAACTGTGAATGACTTAACTATTCCCAGCAATACAATGATCTAAGACAATTCTGAAGGACTTAATGATGAAAAATGCTGTCCACATCTAGAGAGACAACTGATGAACTTTGAGGGCAAATGGAAGCATATTTTTTTCACTTTCTTTCTTTTTCTATGGATGTGGAAATATGCTTTTGCATGACTACACGTGTATGGAACTCAAAATTTTTAAAAATGAATGTTAAAAATTTTTACATGTCACTGGAAGAAAATTTTTTTAAAACTTTTTTTTTTTTAAAAAAACGGAGTGGAATGAGCAGCTGTGGCCTGAGCCACTGAACAGCTGTCCAGTGACTTGGATTTCAGGTGAATAACCCAACCCGCCTTGGGAAAGTTATCCTACACAACCACAGCCCCAGTCCAGGGTCTCACTCACAATCAGAAATAGGATGTAACAAAGTTAGGAGAAGGTTTGTTCCCATGAGAAAAGGAACCTCAAAGGTCTAATGGCTTTAACCAGTAGAGATGTCCAAGTAGTCTTCCTTGAGCAAGAATATAGTAGTTGACAAAAAATGATCATCTGACAGCTCAGCTACTTGCCTTGGGTTATCCCCTGAGATAATAGGGGCTAACAGAAGGACAATATTGCCCATGTTCTGGGCCAGCTAAGAAGGCCAAGTGTTTGTGCTAGGTACTGGCTTTAGGGTGAAATGTGTATGTGTGTCATTGTGTCTGTGTGTGTGCACGTGAAGGCTTAGTGTAGTAGGAAATGTGGGGAAAGGAATAAGCATCATATGGCACCCACTATGTGTCAGGCACTATGCTGAGCACTTTAGAAATATTATCTCATTTGGTCCAACAAACCTGTAAGGTGGGTACTATTATTAACTCCTTTTTACAGATAAGGAAACTGAGGCAAACAAGAGTTAAGTGACTTGCCCAGTAGTAAGTGGGTGAGGCAACATTTGAACTCAAGTCTTCCTGACGCTAGGTCTAGCACTCTATCCTTGTACCACCAAGCTACCTCGAACATAAACAAAACAAGAATTAAACATTATAACAATTAATTCATATGTATTATAATTCCCATTTTTCTGATCAGAAAAGTGAGGTAGAAGTGATTTGACTACAATTCCCTAGCTATTAAATAGCAGAGCAGGGAATCAGATCTATATTTTTTGACTGTATATGCCATGTCCCTCCATAATTAACTGTAAACCCCCCTGAAGGCAGAGACCATGGCATGTTTTGTTTATGTATCACCAGCACCTAGAATAATTCAGTACATAATAGCTGCTTAATAAATGTTTCCTGCATTGAATTAAGCAGAATTTCCATATTTCTAAACCATCACACCTAATCAATGTGGAATAGAGTGAGAAACAAGAGATTTAGAGTAGAGGACCTGAGTTCAAGCTTTCCTACTTAGGACATATGTGACTATGGTTAGGTCACTTCCCTTTGCTAGGCCTGTTTCTTCATCTGTGAAATGGGTGAGAGGTGAGGAGAAATCTAGGTAATCACAAGGGTCCCTTTCAAGCAGTAGATGTTAATAAATTCATCCTTTCCAAAGGCATCCAGGTGAGTTTTAAAGAAGGCAAGGAGCACTGATTAAAGGACATGATAGGGGAAGAGCATCTGCAAAGGCTTCAGGCTCTAAAGAAAGGCAAATGTATCCTAGGGCCCCCCAGGTGGTTTGAAGCTACTTAAAGAGCAACCAGTAGATACTCAGATTTGGCCTCCTGGTATCTCCTTGGAAGGGTCAGAAACCTTTTTAAGGGGTGCTGAGCTTTCTTGCCCAGCTCAGACTCAGGGCTGAGGCTCCAAGCATCATGATAATGCTCAGGCTCATCTCAGGCCCTACCTAAATACTAAGAAAACACAAGGAGTCAAAAGTATTCTTATGTGCTCAGCCCCTTGTTGAGGGGGTTTATGACCCACTGAGGGGCTTGACAAGTTGAATGCAGACATGTATGCATGTATTCAGGAGGACTTTCATGTATATCTATGTGTGTACCTATGAATATACGTGCACTCAGCAATTCATCAATCACTAAGCACTTTTTATTAATTAGCTTTATACTTGGCAGTGTTCTAAGCACTAGGGGATACAATGACAAAGTGAAATAGTCCCTGCCCTCAAGGAACTTGCAGTCTAATGAAGGAGACAACATGCAGATATATGTGTGTGTACATATATACATACATAAGTATAACACATGTAGATATATGTGTGTACTTGTATACATATTAACATATATAAGCATATGTAAAAAATACATACAAAATGAATGCAAGGTAGTTTGGGGATAGACGGAGTTCACTCCCTAGGAGCTGGGGGAAGTAGGAAGGTCTTCATTTAGAAGGCAACGAGGGAGTCTAAAGACTCTTGAAGGAAACCAGGAATTCTAAGAGGAGAAGCTGAGAAGGGAGTGAATTTCAGGCATGGGAAAGAATCAATTTAAAGGCATGGGGACAGGAGATGGAATATCATGTATGCAGTAGTGCATGGAAGTGAGTACACGTGTATATACTCTTGTCTTCCTGTCCATATATAGATGTGTATGCACAATAATAATAACACATTTATAGAGTGCTTTAATATTTACAAAATGCTTTACACACATTATTTCACTTAATCCACACAACAGCTTATTTCACAGATGAGGAAACTGAGGCGTAGATAGGTAATGTGACATAAGTAGTAAATGACAGAATCAGGATTTGAACCCAAGTCCTTTGATTTTAAATCCAGCACTCTTTCTACTACATTGTGCTGCAACTATATGTGCATGTATGTCTGTGTCTGTGAGTATATATGTGTATGTACATATATATATACACACACACATATATATTCATCCATCCATAAACCTACATACATAAACTCCCTGTATATATCTGTCCATCAGCCTATATATGTAAACTTCCTGTGTATATCTGCAGCGCATAATTATATACAGCAATTATATAGACTGTATTAATGTATAATATATTAATATAATATTGTATATACAATTATACATATAGCAATCTTACATATCTGTGCATGTTTGCATGTAACACAGCCATCAGAGTACATCTGCATTGCACAATTATGTATTTATCAACTCGTGTTTTTCCTAGGGATACTTTGTGTTCATATCCTCCTCTCTGCAGCACCGGAATGAAACAGTCATGTCTCCCAGCAAGGTTTGGAAGTTAGGTCCTGCCCCCCTCTGCTCGTGTTTTCCCATCCACTGTAACATGTGTGACTTGACTTATTACAAAATAATTACCTACATGCCACAGGGAGAGGAATTTTCTGGCATCAAAGATACACAATAAAATAATATTAAAAAATGTCCCTAGTTGCACCCTGCTGTCATTTGTGCCCTGGGTGCTTCTTGCCTGAATTGCCTCCCAGTCCCAGCTCCAGCTGTGTTTATACAGCCGTGTGTGTGTGTGTGTGTGTGTGTGTGTGTGTGTGTGTGTGTGTATTTATGAGAGTAACCATTTGCATATACCTGTATGCATCTGCCCATGTGTACTCTCTGCACACATCTTTTGGTATAACTTCATACATGTACGTGTATAGTAGGAAAGGCATGTGATTTGGAATCAAATCCTAGCTTTCCTTCTTCAGAATGTAAGCTCCTTGAGGGCAGGGCCCGTGTGTCTATTTGATTGTATTTGTATCCTCAGCCTCTAATTTATTAAATGCGTAATAAGTGTTTTGTTGACTTATGTTGTTGACTTCTTTCTCTCTGTGGAATCTTAGACCCATTATTTCCCCATCTGGGCTCCCTCCCCTTTCCTCTTCGGGAAAATGCAGGAGTACAATGAAAGGATCACTTAGGTCTCTTCCAGCTTAAGACCTCCATGTGAGGATGTGCATAAACAACCTTTCACTCTGAGAAAAATAACAGGCAGTGACCAGAGCAGGAATCCGCTCCCCTTTAATTTGTTTGTTCTGTCTCTTGTGCTGGCCTCTCCTTCTCCTAGAAGAGGTCACTACCTCTTGAGGACAGGCCCCTCCTTGCCTGTCTGAGAAATGATGTGAGCAAAGCAATCTCCTAATTAGTAATAATCAATGTCTCTGTGACAAGCTATTATTTCACTGAGAACAAAAGAAGTAAGAGGTGGAGGAAGGCTTAAGAGGGGCAGGAGAGAGACAGGGTTAGAAGAGGTTTTTCTCTTCACATCCTCTAATTTTGGTAAGCCCCAGGGCTCTTTGGGGCTTTAACAGGCATCCCTACACCAAAAAGTTCTTTAGTCTTGCATATCCTTCTTTGTCCTTTTCTTCTACCCCATTCTCCTACTGTAAGCCCTACTGTGTAAGCACCACATTTGCAGTCTGATGACCTGCATTTGAGTCTGGACTCCTTGACTTACCTGGGTGACCTTGAGCAAGTCACAATCTCTCTGGGCCTTGGTTTCCCATCTGTCAAATGGATATAATGGCTCTACCCTGTAATTTACAATTCACTATGAGGAAAGAATTTCGTAAAATGTATTGTTTTTGTAAATTTTGTAAAATCTACGGCTGTTCAGTCATTTTTCAGTCATATCCAACTCTTTGTGACCCCATTTAGGATATTTCTGGCAAAGATACTGGAGTGGTTTGGTATTTCCTTCTCCAGCTTATTTTAGAGATAAGGAAACTAAGGCAAACAGGGTTAAGTGACTTACTCAGGGTCACCTAGCTAGTAAGTGTCTGAGACCAGAACTGAACTCAGAAAGATGAGTCTTCCTGACTCTAAACCCAGTACTCTATCCACTGCACCACCTAGCTGCCCCCCAAATCTATAAATGTGAACTATTATTCAACACAAAGGGTCCCATATCAAAAGTTCAGCCAGATTGAAATATTGATTCCAAGGGCTTCAGTGGAGATGAGGGGCAGGCATGGGGCTGTCTTCTGCTTCCTGGAACCAAAAGAACACTCATTTTCCAGGATTAATTAGTAATATGGTTGCCATAGACTATAGACTTGCAAGGCAAAAAAACTTCATCTGTGTAACATAACATATACAGTGCCCAGCCAGTCACCCCAAACAGATTTGATGCTCCCAAAAGGATGCTGAGGATGACCATGGTTCTAAGAGAAAATAATAATGCCACTCTGTTTTCATCCTTTACATCTGGGTCTAGTGATCAGTTTTCTACTAGCTCACTGTAAAAATTCATGGTTTCTAGAGTTGGAAGAGAAATCTAGAGATCATTTTAGTCAGCTCCCTCATTGAATATAAAAGGAAGTGGGGTCCCAAGAATTCAATCAATCCAACCAAAAGACAGGTAGAGATGAATAGAGACAGGTCCATTGTCTCTACATTCAGTGCTATTTCCTCATGCCATTTCACTCTCCTTGAGAGTGCCGCTCTCCTAGACTCTCTATCAACAAAAGGATGTGAGAATCACAGGAACTCAGAGTTGAAAATGACTGAAAAGCCATCTTAGTGCAAAACATACCTGAATAAGATTCCCATCTTATAACATCCTTGACAAGCTGTCATTTAGACTTTGCTTGAATATCATCTGTTGACTAATCTACCACCTCTTGAGGCAGCCATTCCTCCTTTGAGCAGCTCTAATTGTTAGGAAGCTTTCCTTTACAGTGAATTGAAATTTGCCTGTTTACAACTTTAGCCAATTATTTCCAGTTTTTTTCTCTGGGGCCAAGAAGAACAAATCTAATAATCCTTCTATATGGTTGCCAATCAAATAGTTGAAGACAGATATAATGTGTCTCACCTCCCAAGACTTCTCTTCTCTAGGCTTAACATTCCTAGTTCCATCATACGATTTTCATATTTCATGTTCATATTCTTATGGACTTCCTAACATTTTTTTTTTCTGAAGTATGGTAACCAGATCTGAAAACAATACTCTAGATGTAATCTGGAGTAATGAGGTGAGAGACATTATCACTTCCCTCAAGCTCTAGACAGTATGTCCTTGTGAATAAGTCTAAAATGACATTTTCTTTTGTACAGGCAAATGGAGGCAAGGAAGCCAAGCTCATTAGAATGTAAGTCCTAGCTGGCTAGCAGCTATCTTTGGCCTATTACTTGAAAACTCTCTATCTCCATTTTTGCTTTTATCTATGTTACTGTAAAAAAATGTTGAATATCATAGGACTAAGGACAGATCACTAGATATCCACTAGATAATTATCCCACTAGATATCTGCCTTATCCAAGCTGACACCCATCAAATATTTCTCTTTTGGTCTGGTCATTCAATCAGTCCTTAAAATGCCTAATTTTAGCAATCATCTATCTCCTATCTCTTCAACTTTTCCATGAAAGACTTTGTCAAATACCTTGCATAATTTGAAATTTGGTGTCTACAGAATTTTCTTGATCTAAGTCTAATTAATGTGTCCCTTAGAAAGGAAATGAAATCAACATGGAATATTGTTCTTGATGAAGCCATCCTGGCTTTTAGTGAGTTTTGCTTCATTGTCTAAATGCTCACAAATCATTCCTTTAATACTATATTCTAGAATTTTTCTGGGAATCAAAGTTAAGCTCCCTGGACTATTGTTTGAAGCCTCTACTTTGTTCCCCTTTTTTGAAAACCAGGACATTTGCCTACCTTTGGTCCTAGAGCATCTCTCCTTTTTCCATATTTTTTTAAAGATCACAAACAGCAACTTAGCAATCACATTCACTAGTTCTTTTAAAGATGTATTTGGGGCTTGGTGACTTGAACTCATTGAAGGTAGCTAGGTACTTTTTTATTATCTCCTCATTTATTTTGGGTTTCAACTCCCTGGAAACCAATTTTTGTTCTCTTTCCTAATCTGAAGATCAATAAACATGAAAGTACTTTGAGGTCTTAGGAGGGGAAAGTTGGCCTATATGGCCCAGTGGTTGGTTATTCTATTGCAACAATTCCCTTCCCTGCCAGCCATTCAAAAGGGTATGAAATGTCCAATAAATTCCAGGGCTAGGAGGACTTTGCTCCAGGCCCTACAGGTGGGAAGTTTCTTCCAACTAAAATAACCAAGCATCCCTAAGATCACTGCCAAACAAGAACAAATTTGGCAGACTTCCACTGCAATAGCAAAAATCAAATTGAGAAGTCAGCCCATACTTTGCACCATTGGCAAGAATGTGGTTCCAATTTGCCATGAAGTCCACAGCTCCTATAGGATGACAGAGCAATGACTGTATCCAAATTTAGTTTAAAAGGAGAAAGATTGCACCTCGAAAACATATCACATCCAGCCTCAGGAACCATTTTCTGTGAAGATATTGCTTTTTCCCTACTAGTTATCACTGATTCTTAGAGATTCATGGAACCTCATAATCTCTTCTAGTTTTCACTTTAGCCAGAATAATCAGGGGTCATTTTTCGTCAACGTCCACCATCCTGAAGTCTGGCCAATTCAAACCAGCCTCCAACTCAATATGAGTGAATAGAGAAATGTAATCAAGGTGACTGACAAAATGTTAGGCTGTTTAAATTAAACATAATGTCCAGAATAGGGTGGCTAGGACTTCCACTTCTGGGAGCCAAGATGGCAGAGTGAAAAGGTAGTCGCTCTCACTCTCCCCTATCAACCTCTGAAAACCCAGAAAATATCACCCCAGAAAAAAAAAAACCCTGGAACACCTGAACTAGAAGAAAGACGAGGAGCAGCAGTGCAGCAGCCCAGCAAACGGGTCTCCCAGTGCCTCAGCAAAAATAAGGGAGGCAGAACTACAAGGGCCCCAGGTGGACAAGTACCCTGTGCATTCATCTGAAAGGAGGTGAAGAAAACAACCTAAAGGCTTCCTAAAGCCCGGCCTTGCTGATTCCAACCCAACACCAGGTGAGCTGTAGGAGCCCTGAAGCCTCCAATTGTGAAGAAATCCTGAAGCCCAGGTGGTAGAGCAGGCAAACACCAACACCTGGACCTCCAGTGCCTCAGTGAGGGCGGGGAACCTGGAAACCAGCTCAGAAAACCACCAGGAGCCTCGGCACTCCACCAAAGGAATCTCCCTGTGCATTAGCAGAAAAGGGAGACAACACTGCAGGGGCCCCAGGCAGATAAACATCCTGCAGCACCCATCTAAAAGGAGCAGAAGAAAGCTAAAGGAAAGGAAAAACAGGCAACCTAGAATTGCCTGAAAGTTCCAGCCTTGCTGATTCCAGCCCAACACAAGGTAAGGCCAGAAACCTACAGCCTCCAATTCCAGCATAAGAGGCCCCAGACACAAAGCCAGTGACCAAGACCTAGGCTCCCAACACAAGAAGCTTGGGTCAGTACCCTCTGTTCCCCAGCAGGAGAGCTCAATCTCTTTAAAGGCCAGGGAATAAAGAAACACCATGAGTAAAAAGAAACGTACCATAGATTCATATTATGAGAAGAGTGAAGATCAAGACAGAAATTCTGAAGAGGACAACATTGTCAACAAACCCACATCTGCAACAACAAAAGGGAATATGAACTGGTCTGAAGCCCAAAAAGCCTTCTTAGAAGAGCTCAAGAAGGATTTTAATAGTCAAATGAGAGAGGTAAAGAGTCCTTCAAAAATACAATTGGCCAGTTGGAAAAAAAATACACTGAAGAAAACAAGTCCCTAAAAAACACAATTGGCCAATTGAAGAAGGAAGGACAAAAACTAACAGAAGAGTACACTGAAGAAACAAGTCCCTAAAAAACACAATTGGCCAGTTGAAGAAGGAAGTACAAAAACTAACAGAAGAAAACAATCTGTTAAAAACTAGAATTGGACAAATGGAAACTAATGTCTCTATGAGAGAGCAAGAATCAGTCAAACAGAAACAAAAAAATGAAAAAATAGATGAAAATGTAAAATACCTCATCAGTAAAACAACCGACCTGGAAAATCGACTCAGGAGAGACAATTTAAAAATTATTGGACTACCTGAAAATCATGATGAAAAAAAGAGCCTGGACAGTATCTTTCAGGAAATCATAAAGGAAAACTGCCCAGAAGTCCTAGAACCAGAAGGGAAAATAACCATAGAAAGAATCCACCGATCACCACCTGAAAGAGATCCCAAATTGACAACGCCAAGAAATATAATAGCAAAATTCCAAAATTACCAGATGAAAGAGAAGGTGCTGCAAGCAGCCAGAAAGAAAAAAATTTAAATATCATGGAACCACAGTCAGGATTACACAGGACCTTGCAGCTTCTACATTAAAAGACCACAGGGCATGGAACATGATATTCCGTAAGGCAAAGGAGCTTGGAATGCAGCCAAGGATCAATTACCCAGCAAAAATGAGCATCATTTTTCAAGGGAGGAGGTGGATATTCAACGAAAGGAGACTTCCAAACTTTCCTGATAAAAAGACCAGAGCTCAACAAAAAATTTGATCTTCAAGTACAGGACTCAAGAAGGACTTAAAAAGGTAAATGGGACAGAAGGATACAATATGTTGTTGGGGGGGGGGTGTTTAAACCCCTACAAGGGAATATGAGACTTGCAACCCTTGAGAACTGTATTGTTATTACACCTTGTTAAAGGAGTATACATAAAGAGGGTGGATATTAGTTGACTTTGATGTAATGATAAAAAAAAATCTAATCAAGTGGGTTAAATGGATCCAAATAAGTGGATCAATCTGATCTTAGAAAATGTACTGAGAAAGGAGGAGGCAGACAAGGGTAAATTACATTACAGGAAAAGACACAAAATCCTATTACAGCAGAGGGAAAGAAGGGGGGGAGCATTGTTTGAACCTTACTCTCATCAGATTTGGCTCAAGAAGGGCATAATATAATCAGTTAGGTATAGAAATCTAACTTGCCCTATAGGCAGTAGGAGGGAAAAGGGGAAAGAAAAGGGAGGGGAAAGAAAAGGGAGGGGAAAGAAAAGGGAGGGGGGAAAGAAGGGAGGGAAGAAGAAGCAGTAAGACTAAAGGGGAAGAAAAGGGAAAGGGATAATAAAAGGGGGAAGGGACTGAAGGAGGCGTGGTCAAAAGCAAAACACTAGTGAAGGGGAAAGGAAAAAGGAGAAAAAAAGCATAAATGGGGGAAAGGATGGAGAAAAAGACACAGATAGTAATCATAACTGTGAATGTGAATGGGATGAACTCTCCCATAAAATGGAAACGGATTGCAGAATGGATTAAAAACCATAATCCTACAATATGTTGTTTACAGGAAACACATTTGAAAAAGAGTGACACATACAGGGTAAAGGTAAAAGGCTGGAGCAGAATATATTATGCTCAGCTGAAGTAAAAAAAGCAGGGGTAGCAATCCTGATCTCAGACAAAGCAAAAGCAAAAATAGATCTAATCAAAAGAGATAAGGAAGGAAACTACATCCTGCTAAAAGGCACCATAGACAATGAAGTAATATCATTACTAAATATATATGCACCAAATGGTATAGCACCCAAATTCTTACAGGAGAAGTTCAGGGAGTTACAGGAAGAAATAGACAGCAAAACTATACTAGTGGGGGACCTGAACCTCCCCTCTTGCACTAGATAAGTCTAACCACAAAATAAACAAGAAAGAAGTTAAGGAGGTGAATAGAACATTAGAAAAGTTAGGTATGATAGACCTCTGGAGAAAACTGAATGGGGATAGAAAGGAATATACTTTTTTTCTCGTCAGTACATGGCACATACACAAAAATTGACCATGTACTAGGGCATAAAAACCTCACAATCCAATGCAGAAAGGCAGAAATATTAAATGCATCCTTTTCAGATCATGATGCAATAAAAATTATATGTAATAAAGGGCCATGGAAAGATAGACTAAAAAATAATTGGAAACTAAATAATCTAATCCTAAAAAATGATTGGGTCAAACAACAAATCATAGAAACAATCAATAATTTCATTCAAGAGAATGACAATAATGAGACAACATACCAAAACCTATGGGATGCAGCAAAGCAGTTCTTAGGGGAAGTTTTATATCTCTAAATGCTTACATAAATAAAATAGAAAAAGAGGAGATTAATGAATTGGGCATACAACTAAAAAAACTAGAAAAAGAACAAATTAAAAATCCTCAACTAAACACCAAATTAGAAATATTGAAAACCAAAGGAAAAATTAATAAAATTGAAATTAAGAAAACTATTGAACTAATAAATAAAACTAAGAGCTGGTTTTATGAAAAAACCAATAAAATAGATAAGCCTTTGGTTAATTTAATTTAAAAAAAAGAAAGAAGAAAACCAAATTACTAGTATCAAGAATGAAAAGGAAGAAGAAAATTAAAACAATAATTAGGAATTATTTTGCCCAACTATATGCCAACAAATTTGACAATCTTAGTGAAATGGATACATATTTACAAAAATATAAATTGCCCAGATTAACCGAAGAGGAAGTAAAATACTTAAATAACCCCATCTCAGAAAAAGAAATTGAACAAACCATTGATGAACTCCCTAGGAAAAAATCTCCAGGGCCAGATGGATTTACACGCAAATTCTATCAAACATTTAAAGAACAATTAATTCCAATACTATATAGACTATTTGGGAAAATAGGTGAAGAAGGAGTCTTACCAAATTCTTTTTATGATACAAATATGGTGTTGATACCTAAACCAGGAAGAGTCAAAATAGAGAAAGAAAATTATAGACCAATTTCTCTAATGAATATAGATGCAAAAATTTTAAACAAAATACTAGCAAGTAGATTGCAGCAACTTATCACAAGAATAATACACTATGACCAGGTAGGATTTATACCAGGAATGCAGGGTTGGTTCAATATTAGGAAAACTATCAGCATCATTGAGCATATCAACAACAAAACCAACAGAAACCACATGACCATCTCAATAGATGCAGAAAAAGCTTTTGATAAAATACAATACCCATTCCTATTAAAAACACCAGAAAGCATAGGTATAAATGGAGTCTTCCTTAAAATAATAAATAGCATATATCTAAAACCTTCAGCAAGCATTATATGTAATGGGGACAGGCTAGAAGCATTTCCAATAAGATCGGGGTGAAACAAGGATGTCCATTATCACCACTGTTATTCAATATTGTACTGGAAACCTTAGCTTTACAATAAGAGAAGAAAAGCAGAATAGGGTGGCTAGGTGGTACAGTGGACAGAGTACCCAGACTGAAGTCAGGAAGACTCATCTTCTCGAGTTCAGCTCTGGCTTCAAACACTTAACTACCTGTGTGACCCTGCGCAAGTCACTTAATCTTATTTGCCTTAGTTTCTACATCTGTCAAGTGAGCTGGAGAAGGAAATGGCAAACCACTCCAGTATCTTTGCCAAGGAAACCCCAAATGGGGTCCTGAAGAGTTGGACATGACTGAATGACTAGAAAACATTCAGAATGAGGATAACAGTAGTGTTACTGCTTTACTTGGACATAGTCAAACAATACTCATCTAGAGTTTTTACTCTAGATGAGTATTGTTGAAAAACTCACTTTCCAGTCTGCTGTACCTCCACAGTGACTAACTTGCCCCCTGAGGATGACTTCACTTTGAGGTTTATTCACTGATTGGTGAGTCCCTGACTGGAATTATCATATCATGAGAAGCCCCAGCCACACTGATCACTAGAGTATTCTCTGGTCTGCTCCACCTTCATACCAGCTACCTTGGTCTTGCTTGAATATCCTTTTTCCCTCTCTCTCTTCTTCCCTTCCCAGGAATGTTTTATGCTTTGCCTTCTTTCCCCTATTAGAAGGGTAGCTCCTCAAGGGTAAAAGCTATGCTATTTTCCTGGTTTTGTATGTCCAGTGCTTTGCACAGGGCCTGGAACATAGTAAGCACTGAATAAATGCTGTAACTATACCTCTATCTAGAGGACAGTGTTAAGTTAATTTTAGGAAAGACTTTGACCACCTTGAGCTCATCCGAGGGAGGTAAACAGGATGGTAAGGGAAGTGGAGACTATCACACATGAGGATTGGTTAGAGGTCATTTTGCTGTCAATTAACAAGCATCTACAAGGTATCCATCAGATGCAAATACTGTGAAATGGGTTGCCTTTGGAAGGAGTGGTCTCCTCCTCGTTGGAGGTCTTCAAGCAAAGACAGGATTACTACTTGTCAGGTTTTTGTAAAGGAGATCCTCCTTCATTTATTGGTTGAATTAGACATCCACTGAGATCCTTACAATGCTGAGATGATCATTATTATTATTATTATTCCTGTACTGTCATAAATCAGAATGGAGTGGTTATTTGGTCTCCCATGTTTCTTTCATTTCTACTTCAGTAACAGGGATGTAGGGGTGTTCAGGAGGATTAGCAATTCTGGTGTGAAGGCTACCTAGCCCTTTTCAGGGCTGCTTATCTACCTTTGGTCTCCACCTATACCCAGCTCTTATCTATGGCTCCAAGAAGTTTGTAGCATGCACCACAGCCACACCCTGGTAAACAATCTGGGCAGATGGGCTAAAACCAGATTGATGGTAGCTGACAGACCTCAAACACATCGATGAGTTAGGGGGTGTCTACCCTGAGCATGTGAAGACTTCCCCTAGTGGAATGGGCAGATGAGAACAATTTCTTCCAGCTGTGAAGGAAGCTGAAGCAGGTGCTGTGGAATATTTAGAGTTTGGCCAGGCATCAAAGAGGCCAAGGTCATCTGCTGCATCCCAAGCCATCACTAGTTATCTTGATTTTTTGTCCTGCCATTGGACTTTGATGACTCAGGAAGAGAGGCTGACAACTTTGTGCAACTCTACCTCACTTAAATCCAATTCATGCACAAGTCAAGACATCAGTGCTGATGTCATTGGTCCTCTTTGAAAATGAAGGACAAATAACACTCGTTTGGTCAGAATCAAGTTCAGAATGACCATTCCTCTTGTTGCTTCCTATACCCATTGAAGGATTAATAGACCACTACAAGTCATAAATTCATCAGCTGCTTTGCTTTCTCAGAAAGAGTGATCCAGTAGATACCTGGATGGTCCCCCACCCCTCCCTGCCCCCACCAACACCAAAAAGCCATGCTAGCTATATGATGTATAGCTCAAAATTCTCATTTAACTCCTCTTTATATCCAAGTGATTAGCAGCATACCACACTATTGTTTTGGCTTCTGCGTTGTTGATCTTGCCTGAATGCCGCCCACTGTGTATATGCATTCAGGTTCCTGAATTTCCTTATGTTAACACACACTCTTATTAATGTTCTTCCCCTGCAGAAAAGTCTTAACTGTTCTCTAGGATAAAGGAAAAACTAACTCTTCAATATGGAGTTTAAAATTCTTCAATCATTTGGCACCAACCTAACTTTCCAGGTTACCCACAATACTCTTTTTCAAGAAATCTGTATCTCAAGCAAACTGGACTACTTGATATTTCATATCCTGACTTCATGCATTTGCAGAAACTGTCTCCTATACCTGGAATGCGCTGATTCCTCCTGGCTACTCCCTTGGAATCTTTATTCAAGCTTCACTCAACTCAGATATCACTTCTTCCATAAAGCCTTTTCTGAGATTTTCTGCAATGACAACATTCTTTCCTTCTCAGATTTCCTTATATTTACTCGTAAGTGTTGTTACCACCCGACAACTGCTCCAAGTAGAATATAAGTTCAATAAAGGCAAGGATTTTTTTCCTTTGTTTTTTTCTCTAGCACAATCCCTTGCCTTGTATGTTTTGAATTCAATATTTGTTGAATTGAATATATAACCCATAGAAGTGTCAATGTAGTGGGAATAAGTATGTTTACATTGGATGAGCAATTTCATTTTATTTCAAGACTCCATTTTGTCACTAACTAGTTGTTATGTACGTTGTTTTTCTGCAATCAGATAAGTACTTGGGTATTGCAATTTGGCAAAGTCATGTATATCTCCCAAATTTGTTAATTAACTATTAACGACATATGTATTCCCCAAATTTAGTAAACAACTAATGATATGTGTGTCCCCTAGATTTTGGTAAACATCTGCTAATGGTGTGTGTATATGTGAGTCCGAAATTTGATCAACACTTGTTAATGATGTTAGTTTTGATAATTTCCTTTCATCATAAGCTAAAATAATCAACCATCAATAAGAACTTAGATGTAAACTGTTAACACCCATGGCCAGAACCAAAAAATAAACCACAAGAGGCCCCAGCCATCAGCCCGCTCCTGGGTTACAACTAGGACCGATTCCAACTATCACGCAAATTGGACATGTGATCATCCAGTATTCTCCCTAGAGCAGTGTTGATTGATGGAGACTTGCCAGAAAGCCACTTGGAAAGGAGAAACATGGTATCTAACAAGATGAGGGAATGTTCTTATGAGCACTGGTGTAAATATGCTTACTGGGGCCTTTAGGCATCAGGTTGTTGGTTGTTCCTAGAAGGGTTGATGTTTGTATCATTAAGTAGTTAATAAAGGTTGATTGCATATGTCTTATTAACATAGCCCTAATTAGTGTACATAACCATGGATTGTAGTCAGTCAGTCAATAAACATTTATTGCGTGCCTACTATGTGTCAAGCATTGTGCTAAATGTTGGTGATACAAAGGAAAGCAAAAGATAGTCACTGCTCTCAAGAAGCTCTTAGTCTGATGAGGAGGACAATGTGGGAATAGCTACGTGCAAATAGCTACATACAGGATACATTGGAGGTAATCAACAAAGGGAAGGTATTACCCATTAAGGGAATAGGGGAAGGCTTCCTGTAGAGGCATATTAATAACCTTTTTAGTTTAACTAAAAATATTGAGAAATAAATATTGCTCCAGCCCAAAATCCTTTTCAAACTTTTTCCCTTTAGGAAAGTGTATGGAAGGTCAAGAAGAAAACAAACAAAAAAGACCAAGGCCTCAGGAAAATGGATTTTAAATGGCAACCAATCCTAGAATAACAACAATGAAAACACCCTCTTGTCTAGTTAAGATCGTTGCCATTCCATCCCTGAAAGGAATGACACTATGACCCACCTAAGAGCAATGCCCTCTTCTTAATTCAGAAGGGATTCAAGTATTGATCACTTGGAGGAGGTCCTTTGGCAACTCCAAAAGAACAGGAAACAGTGGTCAAGGGAAAAAAATAGAGCATTTTAAGGAAGAAATAGAGTATTTTTAGGAAAAGTCTAAGTGACTATTGTTCTACTGGGGGAGGAGGATGTTAACACCAAACTGCAATTTTACCATAATACAGATCTACTACTCGTTCAAGATTCCTATAATTGTTACTTCAAATTATCTTGTGGAAAAGAGATGTCTGAAGGTATGGGGTGGGGGTGAGGGTGCAGGGAATGTGTCAGTTTGGACATTTCTGTCTCTAAGCTGTAAATGCTTGCATTTAGAATGTTAGATTAGTAAAATTGTTTCTGGCAAATCTGTGCCTTAAAACACAGAGTCTCGTATTAAGGTTTTTCTTTGACAACAGGCATTACACCCTCTTCCTTTATTCTGTTTCTTTTGAAGAAGGCATACCCTTCGCATGCCATATTGTAGATATGAGCCCCATCCACCTAAGTCTCAGTGATACCTATGAGGTTAAATTGTTTCTTTCTATTAGGATATCTAATTCACCCGGTTAATTATTTATATTTGGCGCATTTGTATATGACTATCTGGGCTATGAGTTTTATTGTTGGCTCTGTTCTTGATTGCTGACTCCTGCAAAATACTGGTTCTCTCCTCTGTTATTCTTCTTGTGTTGTTACCTGCTTCTTCTACAGATCCATAGCTATCTTAGTTGAAATGAATTATCCACAGAATGTAGGATAATAGAATCATAGATTTAGAGCTGGAAGGGAGCTTAGAGGCCATCAAATATCCTTCTGGCTCCCAGAATTTACTGAACATCTTTCCACTTATGCCCTTTTGAATAGTTGTCTGGGATGGAAAATTTTGCTATCAAAATAACCACTGCCATATTTGTGTGGGCAATTTTCTTCCTCTGCCTCCCTTTTCACCTTAAAAACTATCTGATTAGATTTTTAAGATTCCAGGCAGGGTTGGGTTGAACACAAGACACTGTAGGGATAAAGTTTATTATCATACAAGATTTTGAATTAGTTCCTTTCCTCCTACCAGAGAGACACTACTGTAAAAATTTCCCCAGCACAGCTGAGAAGAGGCTGGTCAAAATCATCAGTGTTTGACAATGTCCAGAGCTGAGATCTACAGCATCAGAAGATATAGTGTTTCTTACTAGAAAAATAATTGATCTGAAGGGATGACTATAGCTTTTCATAGGAGGGTTTTGGTTTTGTTTTTGTTTTTACTAATTTGTAAGGTTATATCCTGATGGCCTGGAGCATCTCTGATTTGGAGCAGCAGACATGAGACAGCTACCCAGACTATGAACATCTCCCCTCAACTGCAGGAGGCAGTTTTGGGACAATGACAAAAGCACTATATTGGGATCTAGGAAACCTGGGTTTGTACCTCAGCTCTGCCATATGAAAGCTGTGAGACTTTTGGAAAATCAGAACTTCTCTGAACCTCAGTTTGTCTATGAAAGAAAGAGAACAACACTTGCATGACCTTTTTCACATGGATCAAATAATGTGATGGATGTGAGAATACTTTTTCTTTTTACTGTAATACATTGTATAATTATCATCAATAATGGGAAAGTAGGAGATGTCATTGCTAATTATTAGGCCTACTGCAGCTCTTATATGGTGATTCTGGATCCTCAACAATGAGGTCCTTAGAGCACAGACCTCCTACCAATGTGAAGGCAATACATTAGAAGGCTAGTCTTGAAATTAATAAAAAAAAAAAAAGCTGGGTTCAAAACCTACCTATAACATTTACTAGCTGCATGACTGTGGGCTAGTCATTTAATCTATCTGACCCTCATCTTCTTCTTCTGTAAAATGGAAATGGCATTTATAACACGTATCTCCTAGAGTTGTGTTAGCCTTGAGAAATATTACTTATTATTATAATGGCAATTTTAAAAATTTTAAATTTCCTTTTCTTAATTTTCATATATTTGTGACTCAGGGTCATTCCTTCTGCAACTTTGGGTTAACTGAAAACCTGTCTTCTGTTAATATTAACCTCACCTGACCAAAACCTGTCTCATGGGATATGAAATTTTACTTAAGGCCTTAAACATTCCTTAGATAAGAAGCCAGAGGAAGAATCTCAAATCTCCCTGACTTTTCAATAACATGTAAATCTCTCCCCTTCAATCATCCTATTTGTGAATTTCTTAAATGTAGCTTGATCTGTAACCTGACTTGACTTACCTATAAAGTCTATTTAACTAGGTTTGTTTATGTATGAGATTATGACTCTCAGTTTGTTCAACTTTTATGATATTGAAGGAAGCATGGGATTATGAATCTGTCTTTTCTTTAACTTTTATAGACTAAGAGCAATGTACAAAATTGCAATATATAAAAGAATTCTTTCTCTGTCACTGACATAATTTTGTCTACAAGAGGTCTTCTTAGAATCCTAACTTTTGTTAAGGTCTTTTTTTTTGTCTGAGATCTGAATCTAAGCATGGTAATAAAACCCAGGTTTTTCATACCATTATAATTTCTGTGTTGGGGAGGATAAATTTCAGCAGCAGTTACCTACCACATGAACTTAGAAAAGAGATATATCTCCCATAATATTATCATTATTAAAATGATATGGATTGTTGATACAATGGCGAGCTGAACCTAGTAGGTTTGTTGACTGCCAGTTGGGTTTAAGCTCTCTGCCAGACCTTCTTCAGAGTTGCGATGAATAATAACCCACGTATTTATAGTTTTAAGGATTATAAAGCACTTTCTTAACAGTAACCCCATGAGGGGATCCCATCACTGGGAAATGGCTGAACAAATTATGCTATATGAAAGTAACAGAATGTTACTGTGCCCTAAGAAATTACAAAAGGTAAGATTTCAGAGAAACCTAGGAAGACTTGCATGGACTGAAGCAGAATAAACTGAGCAGAACCAAGAGAAAAGTTTGTATTCTAACAATAACATTGTAAAAACAAATAATTTTGAAATACTTAAATATTCTGATCAATGCAATGATCAACCATGATTCCGAAGAGTCAGTGATGGAGAAGTGTGGGCCCAGTATAGAGTGAGACATACTTTTGGCCATGGCCAGTATGGGAATTTGTTCTGCTCAGCATTGTATATGTTAGAAGGGTTTTATTTTATTTTCCAATGGGAAAGGGATCTGGAAAGGAGAAAAAAAAATAAACACTTGATAATTAAAAAACATAAAATTTACTTTAAAACCTCCAGCCCTGTGAAGTAATACAAATGCTTTCACTTCCATTTTACCCAAGAGAAAACCAAGGCTCAGAGACATGAAGCAACTCATCCAGAATCACACAGCTAACAAGTTTTAGAGCCTCAAACCCAGGGCTTCTGTCTCTAGATCCAGAGCTCATAGCACTCCAAAATGCTGCTTCACAAAGGTTCCAAGGAAATGTGGTGGATAACAACAGCCCATGTGGAAAACCACCATTTGCAGAATAAGCTTCCCTGCGCTTTAAAACATCCCTGTCCAAATGCTGAAAGATTGTAAGGGCCATTCAAACCCAGCAGAACTGTCAGTACACTCTAAAAGAGATCTCTCCCAGCCGAGAGAATGGAAAGTTGCCTGCACTTGTGATAAGCACAATAAATAAAACAGTGAAACCATTTGAAGGTACTTGTGAGACATTCAGGCTTTGAGAATTTGGCTTTGATGAGTTTGAAAGGCAGAGAAAAGACAGGAAAGCAAGTTTCCTCTTGGGTCCTGGTTTGTTTATCCTTCCTATCTGAAGACAGAGCCAACAGCCTCAATGGTTTGGAAAGGCTCTGAATGTTTCCCTAGATTTTGTCCAGGCTCTTGGTTGCTCACCAAGAAAGACTAGATTTTACTGATCTCAAATGGGCCAGTTTCTACATATGGAACAGAACAAAGTAATTAGCAGGGCTCTTAAAGAAAAAAGATAGTATGCAGCATAGTAAAGCATAAAGAACTTGGGTTCATATCCCATCTGCTCCTTATTTCCTGCCTGAATTTGAGCATGTCATTGATCGTTTTAGTCTCAGTTTTCTCATTTATAAAATGAGGGTATTGGATCTGATGTTGTGGTAGACACTGTCCTGAACATAGAGCCCAAAAGACCTGGGTTTGAAAGCTGCCTCCATCACTTCTGGCTCTGTGACCATGGCTTGGTCACTTAATGACCTCGAATCTTTGATTTCCCCTTTCATAAAATGCAGAAAATAAGAGTACTGGATCTTTCTCCTCAGCATTGTAGTAAGACTCAAAGGAGATAATGGATATAAGGTAGCTTGTAAACATTAAGGTTACATATATACATATATGCATGTATATATGTATGTACAGCTGTTGTTATTGTTGCTTTTAGATTGTTCTCATATATTTCAATGGAGTTGAGCTAGAAAATGTCTGAGAATGAATTGCTATCCTGCTATTCTTTTTTGTATTTAATATTCTGTGTATGATAATGATGATGGTGGTGGTGGTGATGATGATGATGATGATGATGATGATGATGATGATCATGATGATGATGATGATATCTAAGGTCCTTCCAGAACCTACTAGGCACTGGACACTGTGTTAAGTGCTTTACAAACATGATCTCATTTGATCTTCACAATAATCATGAGAGTGAAATTTATTATTTTACAGTTGAGGAAACTGACTTGTTCAAGGTTATGCAGGTAGTAAAGTGTCTGAAGCTGGATTTGAACTCAGGTCTTCCCAATTCCAGGCCCAGAGCTCTATCTACTGTGACACTGTGCTGCCTTTCTCATGGGGTTTCTATAAAGGAACTGCTTGAAAACTGTAAAGTGCTGTACAAATGTATGTTGTTACTATTAAGAACCTATAACTAAGCAGGCAAGAGAAAAGAATGAAGAAGAGCTTGTTTTTCAAAGCCCTAAAGTTTGTGGATGCTTCATCAATAAGATTCTGCAAGAATTGGACACAAACCAAAGAGAGTCTGATCCTAGTGTTACTGCTGTTCAGTCGTGTCTATCTCTCTGTGACCCTATTTGGTTGGGGTTTTCTTAGCAAAGATCCTGGAGTGGTTTGCCATTTCCTTCTCCAGCTCATTTTACAAATGAGGAAACTGAGGCAAACAGGGTTAATTGATTTTCCAAAGGTCACACAACTAGTAAGTGTCTGAGACCAGATTTGAACTCAGAAAGATGAATCTTCCTGACTCCAGGCCTGGCACTCTATCCACTGTGCCACCTAGCTGTCTAACCCTCATGTATCGGGTAGAAAACACTACTGCTGAATTCCAATCTGTCTATTAAAAACTACATCAAAAGCCATTTCTTCCAGGAAGCCTTCCAGTATTCCCAAGACATTAATTACTTTTCTCCCTTTCAAGCTTCACCTGGTACCTCACACCTCTCTTATGAATCTATTACATATTGTTGTGTGTAAAGAAGATAGGAACCTTTGCCTTGGGCAAAGAATGTTGGGTAAAGGGAGCCAGCTCCACTCCCCCCTCTCAAGGGTAACTCAATGACTCCATGAAACTTATGAAAGCTTTAAGACTGTTTATATTACCCCAACAAACTCCCTTTTGTCTCTAAACTCTATCTTCATGCCTCAAGTTCCCTTTCTCTCCACCCTTGTGGTCCCATTCTTTCAATTACATCCAGGCTTTGATCCTAACTTTTGGACTTCAAAACCATGCCTCAAATGTTGTCTTATTTTGGAACTTGCCTCAGCTCCTGTGGAATCCTCACCCAGGCACATCTAATTACCCTGAGACCTTCTTACCCTGGAATATGCTTCTGCCAGGCTGGCCCCCTTCTCCCATTGGTAAGCCCCTCCTAGGGCCTCCATTTTGTAGAAGGGCAAAGCTAGCTAAACTTCATCCTCCATCCATTCCTCCCTACATACTCTGTTCCAGACTTCAAAATCATGACCCCACACTAGGGACCTTCACCCACCTCTTCTCCTCCCTTTTAACTCTCTTTCGTGCATTGTCCTCCCCCTTTAGAATGTAAGCTCCTTGAGGGCAGGAATTGTCCTTCTTTTCACCTGTATTTGTACCTTCAGTGCTTAGCACACTGCCTGGGACATAGTAAGTGCTCAACAAATGATGTTTTCCTTCTTTCTTTCCCTTCTCCCATTCATAAATTCTTCCCCAAACCTCTATGTTGAAGAAGGGCCCAGATCAGCCATCTTTCATACTCCAAACTTCATCACTGTGCTCCTTTGGCAAGCAGTTACTCCTGTTCACCCCTGCTTTTCAACTCTCTTTTATGCCTTGTCTTCCTCCACTGGAATGTGAGCTTCTTGAAAACTGGGACTGTCTTTCTTTCTCTTATATTTCTATTCCCCTTAGCACATAGTGAGTGCTTAAGAAATCCTTGACTTGATTTGGCTTGCCTTGACTGGACTGGACTGGACTTGACTGAAATTCCCTCCCAGGGATAAGACAGGAGTTGAAAGAAACTATTAGCACTAATCCCAATAGGAGTGAGTACTGTGGTACTCTCCATAGAGATAGAGGGCAAGGGAAATTTTTTTTAAAAAGAAAGAAAAGATATCACTAGAAGTCTGAGCAACCCTTTCATGTGTCAATCTTTCTAAGAGAAGAGCAATACTACCTGTTCCCCAGGAAGAAGAAACCACAGCAGCAGATGTCCAGCCCCCTTATTTTACAAATTCAAAAACTGAGGCCCATAAATGGAAAACGTTCTGTCCAAAGTCACACAATTAGTAGCAGAGCCTAAATTCAAACCCAGGTCCAGAGCTCATTTCTCTATACCCCATCTGCCTTTCTTCCACATTATTAAATTTCTCAGGAGACTTAGTTGTTTTTCTCTGACCTTACTTTATTATACAGAGCTACATTTTAGGAAAGAAACATCTAAACTAGACCATGTTCATAATCAGAGAAACTGTTTACCAGGTGATTTCCCTTGACATTGTGCCTCAATGAAGTGAGAATCTCTGTGACCTTGCTGTCCCAGAGTAAGGCCAGAACATCTCCACCTCAGGGTTCTAAAGGTACCTTTGGTGGGTTTGAACTTATCTCTTTTTTAAAGTCATTGGCGTGAGCCCACATTTGTTTTTAAAGCTTGCATTTGAAAATTGGTTGTAGGTAAAGCCTTGATAAAATTGCTAATTTGGCAAAATATTGTATGAATATGACAATTTAAGCTTTGCCTCAAAATTTAAGCTTTGCATGTTGGCATCTTTTTTTTTTAAGAAAAATTAAGTTTGTGATAATATGTGCTTAAAGTAACTTGAGCACAGATAGAATGTGGTAAAATGGAAAATGTACTGGATTTGGAATAAAAGGACTTGTTTTAGAATGCCATCTTTTTCATATATTACCTTTGTGACTCTGAGCACCTCTCTGAGACTCATTTTCCTCAACTGAAAAATGAAGGGTTGTACTAAAAGACCTTTAAGTTCCCATCTAGCTCTAAATCTATGACCCTGTAATTTCTAGGGAAAGAGTACCTTGGGAATTGTTGAAATGTTGAAAGTAATCAGAAACTAGATGTACACTACCAAAATTAAGCAAGAAATTGGACTACAGTCATAAAGTACAGAACTCAGGAAATAGTGGGGATCACAACCACTTGAAAAGAAAGTATAAGAAATATGGTTGATATGAGTGATTTAGAGTATGAGTCAAACAATGCAGTTTCAGTAAGAAACATTTAAGAGGTAAAATCAAAATCAAGGCCTAGCGTTTAATTTTGTTTTTGATTTTGACACTTTAAGGCAAAATTCTGAAGCCCAAGATATTAGGTGGAAGTACTAAATCAAATAAGTAAATGATAGCATATGCTTCATAGCTGTTTAAGTTCTTCTTTTCTTTATGTGATTTAATTTGTTGTAGTGGACCCAAATTTATCTCATCAGATATCACTCTATCAGTTCAGCTATCATGTTTTTCTAGTGTTCTGGGACTGTGACTTCTACTCCTTCTCCTTTATTTCTTTTGGAATTTTGGCAAGCTTTAGATGTTCCTCTGTGCTGGAGGCAGGGGTGTGTGCTAGAGCCAAATAAGGGGCACCAATTCATAAATTTTCTATGTGAGCCTTTACACTTATGAAATGGCAAACTGCAAATTAGGTCTTAGGTTTTTAAAAAATTGTTTTGTTAATTGTCTAGATTTAGGAAAGTAATGGAGACAATGTTAATAATATAGAGTAAACTTAAAAGTGTATCCTGAGTATATTTCCCCTCTGCCAACTCCCCCCCGCCAAGAGCTGGTTGTTAAACATTTACGAGTACACCTCTTGTTGGAAGAGTCAGTAAAAAGTTATTTAAGATGTTGAATCCATGCCATAGAAAGCAAAAAGGCAAAGATCTTAACTAGCAAAGAAGGAAAAAGAAACTGGTTTTACAATGAAAAAAAAACCCTCTTAAATATTGAAGTTATGTGTCTTATTATAAACAGAATAAAGGTGTGACACCACAAAGTAGCATATTACATATAAAAATGCAACAGATCATTGCTTAAATTGTCAGGAAAATTATCTGTAAGGACTGTAAAGAACAAAAATGCATTTGGATTCAGACATAGGTTCTTTTTTATTGTATATATTGAAAAACTTATATCATTTAGGCAGATTTCTTTTTCTTTAGTCATAATTGACCAACTTAAAAAATAGCTGTCACAAAATCCTTAAATTAATGTATATTTAAAGCCTCTATCTTTTTTTTTGAGGTAGCTTCCATTTAAATTGAATAAGATTGGTATGTACTAGAAAAAATATTTTTAGTCATTAATACTGCCTATGTAATTTTTATAAAGGATGTCGATATGGTTTAACATACTAAAAAATAAAAAAAAAGAAAAATTAAAAAGAATCTATAGTGATAAATGGTCATTTTCTCAAATTGATACTAGGGGAGAAGTAAAATGAAGAAAAGAATCAATTTCATATACTGGAAAGAATATTTCTATGAAGAGAACCAACTCTGGACATCAGTTTTAATTTCCTGTATTCCTCTGTTTCTGTCTCTCTCTCTCTGTAGAATGCTTCATACACTTTGTGTGCATATTTGAGTGATGAAATGCCATAGGCATTGATGTCAGTAATAAGAAACCTATTTCAAAGGGAAAAGAGGAATTAAAATTTATTCATTGTAGTATGTTTGACAAAGCATTATAGTAATAATATTATGTCATTATTATTTAGAATTCTAGAATTTTAAAGCTCAGAAGGACCTTAGAAGTATTATAGTTTAATTCTTTCATTTTACACATGAGGAAATTGATACCCAGAGAATGTGGTAGAGTTGAAAAGTAACCCTGGATTTGGGGTTGGGGTGAGAAGAGAAAGGACCTGGACATAAATGAAAGGACCTGCTAATGCCTCTGTTCCCTAGAGTATGAGTGACACTTCCTCTAGGTCTCAGTTTTCTCTTCTGTGAAATGAGGTGTGTGGAGTTGGTCTGAACTAGCTAACAGGTTTTCCTATTTTCTGGGATAATTTCTGCTCTAAACTAGAAAACCTCTTATATTCCCTTCCAGCTTTAAATCAATGATACACTTCTTTGAAGTGACTTTTCCAA
>NW_027555631.1:0-33644 GCF_003287225.1 Phascolarctos cinereus | reverse complement strand
TTTTAAGATCGATCAAACTAAGATAATTTCCTGATGTAAGGGAGAAATTTTGCTGCTCAGGAAAGTACTTTGTTTGCCACGTGACGACTGGTGGTGGCAATAGCAAACTGTGACTTTTTTAAACTCCTTACAAAAGCATATATTTGGTCCATTGACAGAACTTTGATGATAGCTAACATTTTTATATTACCTATTAGAAATCAGGCACCGTGCAAGATATCTTGCTTGACAGATGTATCATTTATGCCCATTTTATAATTGAGGAAATTCGGAGGCAGAGACAGAAGGGTTAAAGTGACTTAGTGTTTTGAGTCTCTATTAAACTTGAAGGGTCTTCTTGGCTAACACTTAGAGAACCCTAATTCCTAAATCACATTGATGAGATAATTTTGAAAGTATTAGAGAAAGAATTGAACCAATGTCTTTCTTTGACACTGATAGTGATGACAGTAACTTTCTAGTAATCCCTTTGGATACTTTGTAACCAATTTATAACATTATAACACATTAGCTTAGATACACACATACCCCTCTGCCAAGTTTGATTAAAGAAAGGGAAGAAACTGGGTTCCCTAAATAAAGGCACTCTGTGGCCTCAACTTTTCCTAGGTAACTCTGGGGGGAGGACACCCCTTTAGTAGGGTTTACTGAGTGTGCCAATATAGTAGTTTTTTTTTTTTGGTGTCGTGTACTAAGTCCCTTGTTTGCCTTAGATATCAGCAGTTTCTTAGCCAACATTTTTACAGCTTTTCAAAAAAACAACAAAAACTCTAATCCTGCTTAACTGACGAGTCCATTCTCAAGATTAACAGGGAGTGAGTGTTAAGGAGGCAGAATTCTAATTTCCTGGAATGAAAATGAAGATTGTTTCTCCCAAATTTTAACTGCTTCTGCTTTGAAAGCTGGCTTTGGGGTGACCAATAACATCCAGCACAGAACCTGGCACATAGTAGGCAACAGGCATTTAATAAATAAATGTTGATCATTTACATACTACTCCCATAAAAGAATGAACAGCTTTTTCATTTTTTTTTCTTTTTAGGCAATTGGGGTTAAGTGACTTGCCCAGGGGCACACAGCTAGTATGTGTCAAGTGTTTGGTCTGAGGCCAGATTTGAACTCAGGTTCTCCTGACTTCAGGGCTGGTGCTCCATCCACTGTGCCACCTGGCTGCCCCAGCTTTTTCATTTGGAAAAGATATTTTCATTCTGCCATTTAGTGGGAAGCAGTATCAATAGTAATGTCAAAACTTGTGTCAAAATTAGCTTTTTGTCCCTGAAATTCTTGTAAGTAAAACATTCTTGCAAATTTGAATTAAGGGATACTGAATGCCATATCAAGCTTCAGCTTCCAGGAGTACCCAAACAGCAGTGCAAGATTGAATTTAATCTACAACTTAAGGAGGCAAGTATGGTTTGACCTGAGTTTCATTTTGCTTCTTATATATATTTCAGTTTTATTTACTAAAATTGTCTCATTTTTAGGCCATACTGACTAATTTAAATTCTCAATTCCAAGTCAGTGAAATGGATCTACGTTTTGTCATCCCACAAAGCTTCAACACAGAGATTTAATTACCATAATTCACTGTTTGTTTCACTAGGTGAAATTGGCAAGATCTTTCTTTCTCCCTCTCCCTATGTATTCATATCTTTCTGTTGTATTCAGTGTGTAGAGTTAAAGTACATTAAACAAACATGTATACACACACACACACACACACACACACTTTTTTTTAAAGATGTTACTGAGAATAATGAATCATGTTCAAAAAGGAGGAGAGTTTCTTTTGGAGCCCCTCTGAGACCCGAATTATTTGAAGAAATTTACCTCCCAATACACCTCTTGCAAAAGGAGAAAGCCCAGAGATGAGCAAAACAGCATCCACAACCTGGGTCCCGAGAAGTCAATGATGAAGGCACAATATTTTAGAGAAGCATTTAATCTGTCTGTAGTTTAAATTATGCATTTCTCTATGATCCATACCCTAACTGCATTTTTAAGAACTAGTGGTATATATTATCCTATCTTCAGAAATGATTTGCTATTGAATATCTTTTTAAATGGAGAGGGTGCAGTTATTTGTTGTTATGTTGGCTTCTCATACACTAGTGACTCAAGGTACTCCAGCCTGTAAGGGGAGCATCAGGTCTTCATATAGAAGATGCTTGAACATGCTTGAGTGCCCTGAGTTTCTCTAGGTCTGCTATGGTTATTGCAGTGTTTTAAAAAAAGCTGAGACATAAAATCTCATTTAACATTTGCCATCATACATAGGATGTGATGCACAAAATAAGCAAAACCTTTCTTTGCCCATTATACGCTCTCCTTGATCAGACCCTAAACTTGCAAGATCTCAGAGCATCAAAGGGAGGTGACACGTACACTGCAGGGCCCTCAGACTCTAAACATGTTCAGCTTCTGCTTTGTGCTGCTGCTATTCGTTTTATACTTAGGGGGGCAAGTAAGATAGTCCCTATTTCCTAGGGTCATTGGGAAAAGAGAAAGTTCTTTGCTACCCTGACAAGTGCTCCTAGGTAAAGAAATGAATCCTTTGCCAAGCAACACTCCCAAAGGACATGCCCCTGTAGTTATGGTTGCTGCCACTGGGTGCTGGTAGACAGTGAACCTGCAGCACTGAGCTCTAGTAGTGATGGAAAACTCCCTTCATGCTTTTCAAGCTGATGGCAGGGGTCCCATCTACAGCAAACCAGTGAACTTGCCAGCATTCCTAACAAGTGGCCAGACAGGCTTTGTTTGAGGACCTCGTCTATCTCCAGTTGCCTTGGAGAAGCAATCCTCTCCAACTCTGGGGTAGCATAGCTCTCATTGCTAGGAAGGCAAGGCCTAAACTAATGTGCTCAGGGCCAATGGTGGCTGGCATCGTTGTTTTAAAGAGACATATGTGTTGCTATATCCGTCTGACTGCTACCTGGCAGCAGGGGGAGACTTTTGTCCCCAAAAGTCATTGAGCCTCGAGGGGTGCCTTTGCAGAGACAGTCTCTGTAGGATTAGCGCTCAAAGGGTTGTTATCAGACTCAAATGAAATGTCTGTCACAGGCTTTTGATGCACCTTGGCCATATTCAGTTCTTTATTAGGGAACCATAGCACATCTTGTCATTTATAAACTGTATAAAAATGTCCACTGCAGCAGACGCATTCTAAACCACCAGAAAAAGAGGCTTCCCACAGTCTAGTGGAAGGGAGACCGTGTACAAAAGACCCACCCCAACAGTTACCAGCCATTCCTAATCTTAAAAAGAAGTCTGCACCTAGCAGGGATAATAGTGCCTTCTCAAAATTACTGCACAAGAGAACAACATCTATTCCCAAAATCCAGACCATCCAGCCCCACAAGACCCTGAGCACACCATCGGTCTGGAGGAGATCCTCCTCTGCAACAAGAAGCCAGGCGTTTGATACGCTACAGATGAGTCACGCCAAGAGCGGAGCACCAAAAGACAATCTCATGGGTATTTGAGCAGGGAATCATTTTCCGATGGTTTTTACAGGCAGGGGGCAGGCAGTCCCCTGGCTTCAAAGAGCTTAAGACATCAGTCTACCAACACAGGGAATGGACGTAGGAGGAACAGTAACAGAGACAGTATATGGCTGGATCTGACGGTGCAGAGCTCTGTGCGGGGTCGAGGTAAAAGATGTAAATAAAACAAGGCTAGAAAAGTTAGTAATCTCATGGGAGTGATAGAAAGCTGCTTTTGGAGTTTGTCAATAACAGGAAGGAGTTGAGACATGATGGGTAAGACTTGTGTGCTGGGGTTAGCAAAAATCACTTTGGCAACTACTGTAGGAAAGAGAAAAGGAGGGAAAACAGGAATTCGGCACTTGTTACAAATCAGTTTGCAGTGAGAGTGTGGGGCAGCTTTTAGATAGAGTACCTGGTGGTATTTGTGAGTCAAGAGAAAAGAGGAGTTGACGTGATAGATGTGGAAAGAAGAGATAAATGGCAACATTTGGCTGGATGTATCCAGCAAGAAAGTGGGGGAGAGAATGCCTTGAAGTTAGTTGGGTGACTAGAAATAGACAAGATATCAGTGTTTAGGGAGGTTTGGTTTTTTCTTTGTTAATTGTTTTATCCAAAAAATGTTCATTTATCTTCTGTTTGAATGAATTTTATTTGTATTAATTGTTGGTTACTTTTCTTAACAGTTGTACTCTCTTGGGCAGATGTGGTGAGATTAGGTACCAAAAAAACCACAAGCACACGTTGTTATAAAACATGGTCTTGAGAGAAGGATAACAAAAAAGCAGAGGAGATTAACCCCAAGGTCAAGGTACATTACAGAAATGTGGAGATCATTTTTATATGTGTATGTGCATGTTACACATATACATAATACATGTGTCTATATACATATATATCATCATGTGTATTACACATTTACATCTGTGTACTTAGGAATGTCATCTCAGCAAACATTAAGAAATACTAAATTTATTTTTGGAAATATTTCTTTTTCCTTTACAGAAGAAGCCTGCAAACCACTCACAGAATCACTTTAGCAAACTCTCCCCGCACCCTAGTGATTGGGAGAGCTCATATTGAAAAAGTGACTGTGCCTGTGTGGCCCTGTAGGATGCTGAACAACTTTGTTTTCAACCCTAAGATGGATATGAATGAGGATTTCGCAGGTGAAAGAGTGTGCACAGAAGGCCATGAGAATGCCACGTAGGCAGGCAGATTGAACTGCCTGCCAAAATGTGTTTCTAGAAGCACAATTTTAAAAGAGCTGATAGAATGTCCCCAACTCCTGCAGAAGGGGGAGTGCACATTCTTTGGAGGTCCTGGCCAATTTTGTGGTCGGATCTGGTGGGATAGCCTATCTTTTCAGCTGCAAACAAACCAGCCCCATGATAACTCTGAGTTAGCATAGTTACGCCTCTGGGCAGGGCTAGGCTGTATCTTGCGGTATGTGGTCGGGAAGAATAAAGGTGGTTGTGAAGCAACAAGAGAAGCAGACAGACTGGCCTAAATGCCAGTCAAGAACTGAAAGCCAGTGCAAGGAAGCAGGAAAGGAGAGTTGAGTTTGCAGCCTAGGTTGGGGGCCTTGGACTTTGAAAAATATCATTATGCCTAATGAGCAGAGGGAGTCTGTTGCATTGTTTGAAGTAGGAATGAGAGTCAAGAGTTTGCATCTAGATTGATTGCATGCCCGGGATTTTGAGAAGAGATCTCTTTATGAATAGAATGGAAGGGGACTCTGTCCCATTGTTGTCTTGTTGGAAGAAGGTGGAATATGACTTTTTTACTTTTAAAAAATACATATCTGTAATATATACAGTATAACTGTATATGTGATATTCTATGTGTTTATTACATACATTAATGTTACCTATTTTCTTCATTAATAGGATTAGCAGACATGTTGGAAACCACTATCAAACAGAAAACTGCAAACGTGTCTCCTGAGATTGGCACAAATTTACACAAGTGCTCTTCAGGAGACGAAGACCCTTTAGAACGTAGATCAGATAATGACTGTAGAGGTTGGTTTTCCTTTTTTTCTTCTATGAAACTTTGGAATGGCAAGTTATGATTCGCCCTTGCCATGCCAGTAGAGGTTTCATGAGTTGCTATAGCTAACCTTCAACCCAAAGGGCTGGGCCCTCACCGAATCACAATGACATGACCCATCCATGTAGAATTTTTATTTTATGATGAAAAAGGAGAGCTAACACCTAAACGTTCTTGTGTTATGACAATTTAAACATTTCTTATAAGGTATACTTAGCATCCATACAAAGAATCTTTGACTCTTCAATCACACCCCAGTCTAATTGCAAGTCTTACCAGTTCTCTCTCCAAGGAGAAAGGGATTTATCCCTTTTTTCCCACTACTGTGGCCAGCACTTCTAGGCCCTAATTGCTTCTAGCCCTTAACTGTTAAAATAGCTTCCTAATTGGCCTCCTCTCCACAATCCTTCCCTTCACACAGATCTAACCCATAGTAATTAGTATGCCTCTTGGGCATCTTTAGTTGGCTTCCTCTTCCTTTAGGATTAAACACAAACTCCCAAAACCCACTTTTTCATATTGCTCTCCTTCATGTACTCTGTATTCCAACCAAACTAGCCATAACTTAAAGTTATGGATGTCTATATATTATATTTACATGTAATGCAACATATATATCCATATTTTTAACATGGATGGGCATAGATTTACATCATCTTACTAAATATTATCATTGGCCAGGAAAACGCAAGACTACAAAACAATAATTTGGGTAGACCTTTCATTCCTAAAGAAGAATTAGTCCCTAGACTAGTGAGCAGAGGCATAGTCTTTGTTTCATAATTATCTTTATTCTGTCATTTATTACAGCACAGAGATTGATGCCTACTATTCCTAACACAACAGAACAGCTATATGGCCAGAGCATTATATGCGCCGTGCCCCGAATGAAATCGTTAAAACCCTAAAGAAGATCTCTGAAATTAGATGTGGTGAAATAACAAACATTCCACTTGAGAAGTCGATGTAGACCCCAAAATATTAACACCCAATATTTCACCTTTGAAAAAAACCTGTACATCAAAGGAAAATGTATCAATGTCACATCTCAGCAGAATTAAAAAAACACCAGCACTAGATCAAAAAGTCACATACGTGGAAGAAACATTTGAAACTGGATATGTAAAGAAGGCCACATCAAAAATATCTAGGAAATGTGTAAGTACGGCAGAACATCGTCCAGTAATAACATCAGCTACAGCTACACCTGTAACATCAAATGCGCAGGCCAACACTTTTAACGTCAAAGGAACTACCTCTTTAAAAATAAAATCAAATAAAGAGCCATCTGTCACTGATCAGCCAAGAATTTCCTCACCAAATGAAGAGCACTCTCGGACGGGAGCCAACAAAATAAGTCTAAAGCCAGGTGGTGTGTCTGTAGATGTGCAGGCTGCCCCAGGAACTGTAACACCAAATTACATCAATGAACCAGGAGGCATGAAGAAAGTCATAAGAACCCCAGAGGGAAAAACAAAAACAGAAGACCTAACTGGCCTCAGAGTGCCTATGGCAACTCCAACATCAATGGCGGCAGAACTGAAAGTAGACAAAGAAAACAAAGTGGCAGAGTCTGCTGTGGATGATGCAAATTCTGTTCAGGAAAATCTTGGGACAACCCCAAAGGAAACTGAAATCCAAAAGAAGCTGATGAGGACAGCAGAGCAGCAAACTGAGGCAGAGGATCTCCCCAAGCAGCTCATGAAGACTCCTAAACTAAAATGTGGCTCCGTGGAGCATCTGACAACAGTGGTCAAGAGACCGATGAGAACTCCTAAGGACAAATTGGAAGTAGGGGAGGAGGAGGTGGGTGGCAATGAAAGATCAATGATGAGTTCGCCTAAGGAAAAAAGCAACCAAAATATGAACATTAGGCCACCTCTTAGGCAGAAAGGGCCATCTGAAGATCTGGTAGGCCTCAAATATAACAGAAATCAACCTGCGCATATTCAAAAGAAAAACACAGAAGAGCAGGCATGCCTCAAAGAGCTTAGGATGACTATTCCAAAGCAAATCCAAAACTGAAGCATAAACAAGTCCCTCCTAATAAAACAAGTACAGAAATATGGATCAGTAGAAGATCTGACCACCACCAGGAGACTGATAAGAATGCCTGAGGAAAAGTGAGAACATTTAATAGAAGATGGGAAAGTTGTCAAGAAGTCTGGTAAAACATCACAGAAAAAATGTGATCCAGAATACTCAATGAATGAAAGACCCAAAATACAACTAATACAAAACACACCAAGCAGCCTAGGGAAACTTAGAAGAGAACCCAAAAAAGAAGAAGACCTTCGAGGTCATAGGAATATGACAGTTCATAAGGAAAAGGCAAAACCAGGAGAAAACTTAAAAGGGTTTTAGGAGAGTTTTGAAAATGTCAAAAGTAAAACCAGAAGATCTAAAGAGATTCAAACTGATGGAGAGGGCTAGACCTAAAACTGATCCTGATGAAAGAACAAAAGTTAGTGGTTCTGTTGGTGAAATAACATCTCACACACAACGAAATGAAAAGAAGCCACCAAAGGTCTTAAAAGAACTAAAATTGAAAAAAAGAATGGAGAATACAGGAATGATGGTGTTTTGTTCCAGGAATACAAAGGAAATATTTCCTAGTCAATCATATAAGATATTCCTAAATAGTGAAAAGGAACCTTTTAAGAATTTTCCAGGGATATTAAAGGGTCACAAGGCAGTACTGCACCCTAGAAACAGAAATAAACCTGTGCAGGAAGTGAATTTGAATTGGAGTGAAATCAATGAGTTACACGCAGAAAATGAACAAAAAAGTATCAAAAATTTGCAGGGGAAGACCACTGTGACTGAAGATGGACTGGCTTCAAGAAAGAGAAGCAAGTAAAGTTTCAAAAAGAACATATGCATACAGAGGAAGGAATAGATACCACCTAAGAGTTTCACAGTTCGTGAAAAGATGGAATCTTTAACATCTAGCACAACATAATTAAGTCTGCTAAGAAATCGCAAGAACTCAATTTAGGTTACCAACTGAACTATGTAAGACAGAGAAAGAGGGAAGAAACTTAAAGATGCAAGTCCCAATATAGGGATGATGACTTCAAAAACTAGAGGCAAAAACTAGAGGAAAAAAAGAAACTGCAGAAGAGCTTCCCAGAGAAATTTTTGTCATCAAGATCACATAAAAAGGAAGAGAGTATATGTATGGAGTGTCTAGGGAAGAGTCTCCTGGAGAAGAAAGCCAAGGAGAGTCCGTGTCATAGGTCTTCACCATCTAGAAGTAGGGGCATTAGATTACTCCATGCTGCCAGGGTGGTACCCGAAACATAGCTAAAAGAGCCAAAGAAGCCTGTGAAAGTCCATTAAATTGGATTGAAGTCTAGTGGTAAAAATAAAAAGATACAGGACTGAAAGGATCTAATCCTGTATCAACATCCAGGAACATAAATAACAATGACAAATGCACAGTTATTTGCCTGGATATCTTTAAAAATTCGTTGGTACCTGAAGGAATTTTATGTTTAACTAGAAACAGAAACAAACAACCTCAAGAAATTCATCAGATACCTAGTCTAAAAAAGATTGTTGAAAAGCAGCTTCCAAGCCTGGAAAATAAAGCCCAGGATAGAGTGCAAGAATCCTTTAGAATTGGAAGCCAAAATGAAACTGACAAAGAGCTCTATAGTACTCCTTTGCTGAGGGCCATGGAGATAGCTTGTGCTGAGAACAAAAATAGAGGTATGACTGAAGACCTGTTACATTTAAGGTCTACCTTGAGAAGCAGACACACTACAGAATGGATAGGATTTAATCCATTGTCAAAGGATATCTTACCTTAGGGTAAGATTGGAAAAGCAACTGTCTCCTGATTTTTCCTGACAAAGAGAAAGCAGATCTGTAAAGATCTGCTAATCTTAGCAAAGATGACCCCTCCACCACAGCAGGAGAATCAACCCCAGAAAAAGTCTCAAATTGGAAGAAAACTTTTTACAATACTCTTTTGAGAAAGAGAATAAAATCAGAGACACCTAGTAGCAAACTGTCAGAGCCAATTGATGTTGAAAAGTATAGCCCAGAGAGATGTCTTCTAAAATCTGTCCCACGGGTCAGTGACAATCAAAAGAAACCCAGTCAGAGCCTTCTTTGTTTACAGAAACCAGCAGCAGTGCTGTGTTAGAAGATAACAAAAACCAGACTCAAAAAAAGTCGCTGAGGAACCCATAAAATTAAGTAATGACCAGGAGTTTTCAAACTCATGGAAAACAGAAAAACACAACTTAAGCAGACCAGACCACCTCCCATGGCCAAAGTAAGAGTAAAATCAGTATTTGAATTTATCATATGTAAAAGATTCAATTTCTGAAGTACAATTAGAGAAGGATAAACAAGCTTGCTGAACAAGATTGTATATCTATTCAGTTGTGAGGTTAAAGTTAGGAACCTCTTTTGCTTAAGGCAGTTTTGGTGAGAGAGCCTCCTCCCCAATGTAACCACCTCAGAGGTCTTTGCCACCCCTTTTGTACTGGCCACTCCTTTATGGGAAAATTTTTCTATCTCAACATCCTGTTTCTCAGCAGGGAATTATTCCCTTGCTTGGGAGACAAGTTCTATGGCCACTATACAGGTAAAGACCCTTCCCAGGGGAGGGATGGTAAATGTCTCTGCTGGTCTCTTGACTTGCACCACCTGTAATGATGCCTACAGTGAGTGATGTGTCCCCAGAGCTTTACCTCTGCCAGCTGTACCACCTATTCTGAGGGAACACTCCCTACTTGCACCTATGACCAAATTCCTCCTGCCACTCTCCTGGTAGGTATTTCCTATTTAACCTTCTCTTCCTAGTTGACACACAATATTACTGCCCCCTACTAGCTGTAACACTCTTATTGATTTTTGAAAGTTTCTCTCTTACCTATATAATAGTAGCATGTAATCATACTGATCCATGGGGGCATCCATGCTCAGTACCTTTTACAAACAGGTCCCATCTGTTCCCCTAAGGGATACTCCTTGCTTTGTGGGATGGGTGGGCCAGCTGGTGAGGATTCTGGGGAATAAGTAAAGCAAAATGCCACTACTTGGCAGGACCCCAGGACTGTTGTTCTAGCCACCCAATGTTAAACAACTTATAAGGATTTTGGTGTGTGCTCCCTTGGATTTTTGGCACCACCTCTGACCATTTTCAATATTCTACCCCGGTACCTCCACTCTAACAAGAGTGAAGCATGGGTTCTGGGACAATGTTCTCTGGGACCTTAAAAGGGAGCAGAGTGTCTCATGCCTTGGTATGGACATTTACAACATCAGTTCATTCTTTCAAACCTGACAGGGACCATGCACCAATTGGCAAATGACACAGCTTATGGCCTCTGGGATATTCAGCAACCTCTGTATTCCCTGGCAAATGTGGTCCTGGATAATCAGATAGCTTTGGATTATCTACTTGCTTAGTGGAGGTATCTGTGCCCTGGCCAACACCTCCTGCTGTATGTATATTAACAACTCTCAATAGCTGGAGCTCAATAGGACTAGAGAAAGTCACCTGGATGTGAGACATCCACAACAACCCTTAGTACACCAGTACATCCTCTCCTTGGGGATCCTGGTTTCTCTCTATGTTAACCCCTATTCTTGTCTCACTCCTGATGATATTCCTTTTCCTTCTTTTTGGCATTGTCTGCTTAATCTCCTTGCCAGATTTGTCTCCTCTAGGCTCAGTGCCCTCCACTTCTGGGTGACTGCTCAAGCTGAGTACCAACCTCTGTCCCAGACCACAACCTATCAGCCCTTGGACCTGGCATCGGCCAAGTTCCAGACACTGACTAGAGAACCAACTCCTTGACCAGAGGGACCCCAGCAGACAGGGACAGCTCTAAGCCCAAACCCGGCAGGAAGCAATTTCAGAAGCTGAGACCATCATCCCTAACCCCAAAAGATTTTGTTCAAGGGGGGAATGTTGGGGTGCTTGGGTGCTTATACTTAGGCGCTTATGTTTGGGTGCTTGTACTTGGACCCCAACTTCTCCCTAGCCTCAGAAACACTGTCCCTTGATAATCATGTGGGATCAATTGGGCCCCAAGGAGGGCCAAAAACCTAAATTAATCTTTTGCTCTCTGAGTGAACTAAACACACCCCTTCCTGTGTCAGCAAATTTCAGGACCAGATGGAGCTGATCAGTATTCTTCCTGTTTGTTATCACTGGGCCCAGGATGTCTGGGACCAGATACTCTCTTGAATAATGGGATTTTTCTTATCTTGAGTTTCAATTGAGAACTGACCACTCCTTAACCACTCCCTAATCCCACCCTGAATCACCTAGTTAGCATATTTGACACATGTTTTATTGCATTTTTTCCTAGATAAACTTTACCTGTACCTCTCTAAGGTTGCAGGATCCTTTAAGAATCCTTGCCCTCTGAAAAGGGTAACAATAAACTTTGCCACCTTGGCTCACAGAATACATGAGTCTGTGAATTCATTCCAGACCACCAGTCCTGTACTCTGGTCTTTGAGGGGTCACAACCTCTCAACCTCTTAGCCCACAACACTCATGTCTAGGGTTTCCCCAAAGAAGGTTCTATGAGTAAAGATACTCAATGTGAAAAGTAGTTATCAAGTTACAAGACAGATTTTGCTTTCCTCCACCTCAAAGGAAATGCTTAAAATCAACAAGATTCAAAATTAAGCATTGACAGAGAATTAAAATATGAAACAATGACCTAGCAACTAATGTATGTTTGGTCATAAACTTCTACCTTCTCCACAGATCTGACAAGT
The DNA here is from genome assembly GCF_003287225.1 of Phascolarctos cinereus. Classification (NCBI taxonomy): domain Eukaryota; kingdom Metazoa; phylum Chordata; class Mammalia; order Diprotodontia; family Phascolarctidae; genus Phascolarctos; species Phascolarctos cinereus. The sequence continues at coordinate 21,357 of NW_027555631.1, read as the reverse complement.
AAACCATTCCTTACTCTCCTCATTTGTTTATATATTCAACCTTGATGTCTAAATAGCATATTCATTTTGACCTTATTTTGGCACACGGTGTAAAATGTTGGTCTATGCCTCCTTTCTGCTGTACTATTTTCCAGTTTTCCCAACACTTTTTGCCAAATATGGAGTTGTTGTCCCAGAAGCTGGAGTTTGGGGGTTTATCAAAAAGAAGATTACCATGTTATTGATTACTGTGTCTTATGTACCTAACCTATTGCACTGATCCACCACTCTATTTCTGAGGCAATGTCAAGGAGTTTTCATGATTGCTGCTTTACAAAACAGTTTTAGATCTAGTATTGCGAGGCCACCTTCCCTTGCATTTCTTTTCATTAATGGCCTTGATATTTTGTTCTTCTGGGTGAATTTTGTTATTATTTTTTCTAGCTCTCTAAAATAATTGTGGTAGTCGGTTTGGTATGGCAATGAATAAGTAAATTAATTTAGGCAAGATTTTCATTTTTATTCTATTAGTTCGGCCTACCCATGAGCAATTGGTATTTTTCAAATTATTTAATTCTGAATTCTTTGTGAGAAAAGTGTATTGTAATTGTGTTCACATAATTCCTGGGTTTATCTTTGCAGGTAGACTCCCAAATATTTTATATTGTCTACAGTTACATTAAAAATCTAATTTTTCTATCTCTTCTTGCAAGGCTTTCTTAGCAATATAAAGAAACGCTGATGATTTATGTGGGTTTATTTTATGAGCTGCATATATAGTGTTGTAATTCAATATTTAATATAGATTAACAGAAATATTAAAACATTTATTTTCTTCTCAAAACTAGGATTTTTAACAGAAACTGATCATAGTTTAGGGCATACCGAATTTCCAGGTAAATACAAAAAAGTAAAATTCATAAAGGCTTACTTTATAAACAAAACATGATAAAATAAGAAATATGAAGGGGACCACAATTGTTTTGTTTTGCTTTATTTACACAGATGCTGGAGAGGTTTGCCGTTTCCTTCTCCAGCTCATTTTACAAGTGAGAAAACTGAGACAAACAGGGTTAAGTGAGTTGCCCAGGGTCACACAGCTAGGAAGTATCTGAGGCCAGATATGAACTCAGGAAAATGAATCTTCCTGACACCAGGCACAGAACTCTGTCCACTGTATCACCCGGCAGCTCTCCTGTGTTGTTCAATTGTTTCCCTAAGCTATTTTATGATAATGATAACAAGAATGATAATAGTGAAGAGAATTAACGAAAATTGTGAAGTATGACAGTGATTTTTCACCTGACATCTCATTCATCTTTATAGCAAATTATATAACAAAGAAGAAAGTGCTTGTATTTTCATTCTAATTTTCTTGATGAGGAAATCATGATGCAAATTAAAATCTGCAGCATTCTCATGAGCTACCACTCTAAAAAGGAAATAGGGTTAGGTGGAAGCAATCCTGCTGTACTGTATCATTCAATTAGTTCCCAAGGGCACTTCATCATAATGATAATAATGAAAATATTTGACCTGCAAAAGCGATTTTTCACCTACTATCTCCTTTGCCTTCATAACAATCCTATAACAAAAGAAGGGTGAGTATTTTTATCACAGTTTTCTAGATGAGGAAAGCATGATGCAAATTAACTGACTTGACTAAGGCAGAGAAGGTAACTAGTTAAACACAGCCAAGACTATAATCTAAATCTCAGAGCTTCTTCCACTAGCCAACCCACCTTCTACCTCTTTGATTGTGCCTTCTACCATGATGTTATTGTTTCCAAATGTGCCTGAGAAATAGAATACCTAGAGATGGTTTTCAACTGCCTTCTCCCAGAAGATTACATTAATTCCTTTCATGACACAGAAGAAATTCTAGGGGCTGAAATTATGGTAAGGAACATATGAGGATCAATAGCCATATATGTGAGTTCCTCAGTTGGAAAAGGTAGACTAACCCAAGGGTCACTGGGCATTTGCTCAATTTCCTACAAAACTAACTCACTAGAAATTGGATAGAGAAAGGAAAAACATAGGAAAAACATTCCACCTCATGATGTCATGGGAGTGGAAATAAAAAAGGGCAATGGATATTTGTGAAAGGTGTTACACAGGCAGAACTGAAAAGACTTGTAAATTGCCTGGAAATCCACAAGTTCCCCACCATGCAAGGAAACAGCTTCTAGCAAGATGGGGCATGTCATCTCCACCAAATGCCAACCAACTGACACCTCCAAGGCAAGCAAGCCAGCATAGCAAATGCAGCAAGACACCTGAAGGGAGACATACAAGGTGGGATGTGCCAGGGGAATCAAGCCACCACCAGCACTTCCACCACAACCTCCCATGAGACTGATTCACATAAAGATAGCCCAGGACCCTGAACCCATGATCCCTAGCAGTATCACTGTCCCCTAGAACACTGGTCCTGCTTTAGCCCAGTTCCTGAAGCAAGAAGTCACAGAAGCGATCACTGTGGAGGAAGGGGCCCCCTTCCCACCCCACCAACAGCTGACCAACTGCCACTGATGGACCAGTAAGCCCAAGAACCCAGAGAGTGGGAACACTCCCTACACCAACCAGTCCTACTGCCAAGCCCAGCCACTGAAGCCATCATCCCAGAAACCAACCCAGGAAGGGGATGGGACCTGTCACCTACTTCTCCAGGTCCTAAAGCCTTCACCTCCTCAGTAATCACACTTACTTAAGAACCAGGAAAAAAGTTCTTCCCACCAAAAGTCTTCACACTGTCAAATGGCTCAACATTATAAATGGAGATAAGTGTATTCATCAGTGAAAAGAGCATTACAAAGGACATGTTACTATATGCTTTGCCACTCAACCCATGGACCCTTTATGAGTCATCAAGCCAACAATTCATTAACAGCTGAAATTGCTTATGTTGTCTCTCTCCCACTAGAATGTGAGCTCCTTGAAAGGAGAGGTTAGGTGCCTTTCTTTCTATTTGTATCCTCAGCACTTAGCAAAGCTCTGCACACAGTAAGCTCTTAATCAAGAGCTTATTCTTTTGGCCAAAGCTTTGATTTCCTCACAACATCTGACATGGTCTTTCAAGGACACAATCTCAAAGGTTGGTCTGGCCTCATTTTCTTTGTCATTGTCCAGCTGGGATTTCATCTCTTGCAATAAGGATTTTTTTGTGATGAGCCTGTTTTGAACATTGCTTAGCTCTCTAAGAAAAGAAAATATAAAGGCGGTATTTTCCTTCATACCAAAAAAACTTTAAGTAGCCTGTAATTTTAACTTTTAGAAAATCATGACCAGAGAGTGGATATTTAGTTCATAAACTAAAAGGAAACCACCCTGCATAAAAAGTTAACCATTACTACTGTTGATCACATTCCTTCTCTTTCTCCACCTCCTTCTTCATAAAGGAGAGGAGAGAGGACAAATTATAAGAGTGTATGATGGAAGTTGCACATACAGTTGACAATCATAACCATAAATAGAATGAACTCATGTATGAAATGTGGTGGGGTAGCATAAAGATTTAAAAATCAGCCTCTAATATTATGTGTATTCAAAAATATGTACCTTAAAATACAGATTCACATGGATTTAAAATGATGGGCTCAAGCTATGCATTTAAAAGCATTATGCTGAGGAGCCAGCCTACCAAAGGGAGCCATGGCACAAAAAAAAAAAAAAAAAAAGAAAAAAAATATTAAGAAGAACTGCTATAAACTTTCTTGTCCCTTTCTCCCTAATTTGCCTTGGCCCCGGAAAAGGTGTAAAACGTTAGGAACTATGCTCCTGCCCTGGTCCTGGTGCTGGCCCTGGAGTCTATCAAGTTGCTGAAATAGGCAGAGCCTCTCCAACTTCACCCTCCTATGCCTCTGTGTTTGCCCCAAGGATTTATATCCGAACATTTTCATGTTTCCTTCATGTGGTGAAAAATACAGCAGCGCTGGTATTTTGGACAAACACTTCCCCTGTCATTTACTGTACATGAAAATAACTTGGACTTGCAGAAACACTTTTACAAGAAACCAATAAATCAGTCAAAATAGAAACATAATGCATTGTTTTAAACTGTATGTAAAATCGCCCAAATCTGTGTTCTATATGATGGCCTCTAGTTCTGAAAATACCACTCAGAAGTCCAAGTTAATACAGTGAATAAAATGATGCTAATAGGAATACAAATGGGACTAATAGGAAAAACATTAGATTTATATACTTTATACCTAAGGCATCTCAAAATATACACATCATTTATTTTAACCATGGGTTTCTCCATTAAAAGTTGTCATTTTCCAACCTCTGACTGCTCACTACTATTTAATTAAATATCACTTCAGGCAGTCTTCTTTATATAAACAGTATGAAATTAAGGCTAAAACACTGTTAGAGTTAGAAGGGCTTCAGTTTCCACAGGTAGAATAATGCAGAGATTTAAAGAATAACAGCTCCAGGAAGTAGTACACTGTAGGTGGGCTCGGGCTTAGCCAATAAAAAGTAAGTTGAAGGTTCTATAAAGGCCCCAAAATCAAGATAAGTGTCAAGCCAGCTCAGACCAGTTAGGGTCAACCTGAGGACACCTGAAAAATGTTAGTGCGCCTGCTTCATGAGCTTCATTACTATTATCTGACACACCCTGCATAAAATTAGAGCCTCAGTAATGAGTCTTGGACGTATGACCAAGGGAGGGGAACATACTTGAGCCTATCAAGGGGAAACATGTAAGGAAAGGTGCAACTTGGGAAGGGATGGACCAATCCCGGCCTGGGAGGTTTCCCCGCTGAATTCAACTGCATAAAAGCACACTTGCCCTTGCACTCAGGGCCCACCCCTCCTGAAGAGGGGTGGAGCCGGCTTTTGGCCAGAAACATCTAAATCCTCTGGACTTTCTTTATGATAAATTTTCTTGATACTAAATTTTTGGTGTCAAGCCTATTTCTAACAACACCAGGACTGCACTGGAATTGTGGAAATCAGGAAACAACAAAAGGAATAATATTTTTACTCAGGAAAGCTAACAATTTAAACAGAAGCAACTTACTTTAATGAGTAATGAAAAATTCATGTCCTAACAGAAATTTTCAATTAACAATATCATTAATGCTAGGTGCCATTTCCCTATAATGTCATTACTAGCTTAAACATTTTACCAAAGTTCATAACATTAAACACCAATGGCTTAAACATTTTCTCAAGATTCATAATATTAAAGCCTAAAATGTCACATTCAACAACAAAAGTAAGCCTTTTCTCTTATGGACAGCGGCTGCAGAAAATACGAGCCCAGGATACGTGAAATAAAGCTCTGAAGGGGACACATTTCTTCTAACTCAAACTACCTTTGACCCTAAAGGCTTGTTCTGTTTACAACACTTGTTAGTGGACTAAATTGAGAACTTTCCCCTTCCTTTTTTCCATCACTTAGAATCTAAAACAACACAAATTATTTTTCAGAAAAAGGTAGGCTAATGACCACAGCTATTAGTTTCTTTATAACCAAAGTATACTTATAAGATAGAATATTTTTAAGTGCTTATTATGTGCCAGGCACTGTGCTGAGCTCTGATAAGGAAATAAGACTATCCCAAATCAAAGAATGAGTTCAAGAAACATGCAGTTAAACCTTTGTGATTAACTCAAGCACTGCCTTCACTGCTCCTATTCCCATCTCATATATACAGAGTGAAAACAGACATTGAAAGATGGTTAACAAAAGTAATAATTGCTCTAAAACAAATCTTGTCAGGTTGCTAAATGAGACTCTAAGATACACATTTCCATCTAATCTACTTATCTACATGAATACAGATAGACACATAGATAGATATACATAAAACCAAGTGATTACACTACTCAGCAAGGTAAATAAAGCTTCTTTTTAAAAAGTACATCACTTGGCTATTCTGAGCTATGATTTCCTCCTCTCAAGAAAAGGGTCAACTAGAAACCTCATTTTCATTTTCCACAAAATACAAGATTGATTCACTTGAATTAAATCCTCCTATCCATTTCACTCTGCCAGTAAGAAAGGGACCACTGATTGATAAATTTCAGATTTCTTCAAAAGCTTGTCTTCCTTCTCAACCAGTAAAACAACCAGGTCTTGCCCAAATCTCTCAGACTAAAGTCCATCTACCTTGCACAAGAAATGTCACTAAATTATTCAATTCAGCCACAACTGCCAGCTGACCAGCCAGCCCACCACCAATCTCCCCATCCCCAGTGAAACAATTAAGTATTGCATTCTTTTTCTTTCTTTCTTTAATCTTAAATCAAGTAGAGAATCTCTGAAGAAGATACTTCAAAAGGAAAAGCCAGAAGGGGATTTTTTCAAAGCATTTTCTTGGGCACAAGTCAACACAAATGTGTTCCTATCTCACAGATGGCACATACCGGTGGCAGAGATTAACTTTTCCTGTACCATAAATGAAAAGGTTGAGCAATAGCATGAAAGCAGCAGTTATTCGTTTCCAAAACGTTTTTTGTGTTGCCCTCTAGATTCTAGTGGCGCTCCCACTCCTGAATTTTAAAAATTAATCCAAGCAATGAGATACTGAATCAACTATTGCACCCACCTGGCCAGGAAACTCCGTTCCTTCAGAACAATCTAGCCAGGCATGCACGGAGTTCTCTTACAAGAATGCCCGATGGTCCAGGAATCCCAGTCTCGCCAAAGCTGGCTCTCAATCTCAGGAGGGCTCCCCCGCAGCTACCAAGACTGTAGGAAGCGTCCACTCCTCCAAGCACAAGCAGCTTTTACCGGGCAGCAAGACGCCAAGTCAGCAGTCCAAGTCTATTACACCTACAGCCGACCCTCTTGCTGCCTGTCTTCCAGGGTAGGAAGGCCGAGTTCCTTCCTCCTCCTTCCTGCCAGGACAAGTTTCAAAAGCAACTCGTTTTCAGCAAGGGCAGCTTTCGTTTTCTCGAGCATTAAGGGGATAAAAAAAAAGTCAAGAAAGCCTGAGAAAAACGAGATCACAGATGATTCACCTGCTGTCGGTCATCGTCCCCTCCCTCACCCTTCCCACTTTCCCTGAGCAGATAATCTCAAGGGGGAATTGACGCGGATGCTCCCAAACCACCAAGCTCACCGTTTCTCCCCTGGAACACGTCGCTTCCTTCTCCAGCTAGGACGAAACTCTGCAGAGCCGGCATCATCCTTTGGGGGACCCGAGGACAGCTCAGCTGCTCCCTAACCCCCTACAATAATGTCAGGGGGACCTAACAGCTGTAGTCTTACTAGGGTCCGCCTAAGACTATTGGACGTGGTTAGGGGAGCAGCTGAGATTTGTGAAACACACCTGTGCCATGAATCCGTGCAGATTTCTGGCTCCTGGAGCTATGAGCATTTTCCAAGGGCCCAGTTCCCTGCAATAAAAACCAAGCCGTATGGTGCTTGTGAAGGCACAACACACAGCTGAGGGGGCTGAGGCTAAACCCAGCTCCCAGGCACCTGGAGCACAGGTTTGGAAAGGGGCAGGAGAGCACGTTTCTTGTTCCACGGATCAGTTACAGGGGCTCCAAGAGCAGGCCCGCCGTTCCAGACTGAAGCTGGATGTGGCAGTAATACAGCTGATCTTACTTTTGCTCTCTCTGGGTGGGAGTTGAGACCACTGAAAGCTGCCCCATTCCCAATAGCTTCCCGGGAACTCCCTTCCCAGCCCCAGGACTCTCCAGTGTGGGCGTTGTGGGCGTTGCTGCCCCCTTGTGGCATTTTAGATCCCTTCCTCCCCCATGGCCCACGAAACATAAAATTTGTTCATTGGATGGGAGTGGGGGAGAAGGTAGGTGCCAAAACAGTGTTTCCGATCCAGCTAAGCAAATCTGCTTAGGGCATGGGGTTAAAACACTTGACTCCATTAATCATATCATGCTAGAAGAGACCTTGAGGTTATGCAGTTCAACAGCTGTATGTTTACAGACAAAGAAACTGAGGCCCAGAGAGGTTAGGTGACTTGTCCAAGGTGACACAAGGAATAGAGCTAAGAATCAAATTCAGATCCTTCTTTTCCAGAGCTGAAGTTCTTTCAGGGGCAGCTAGCTGCTAGCTAGGAATGCTGGGCCCGCAGTCAGACAGACTCATTCCTGAGTTCAAATCTGGCTTCAGACATTTCCTAGCTGTGTGACCCTGGGCAAGTCCCTTAATGCTGTTTACCTCAGTTTCCTTATCTGTAAAATGATCTGGAGAAGGAAATGGCAAACGACTCCAATATCTTTGCCAAGAAAAGATCAAAATGGAGTCGCAGAGAGTCTGAAACAACTGAACGATAACTTATGCTTTGAGAGTCTCAGTTTCCTTATCTATAAAATGGGAATAATTCTTATACTATCCACCTTGCAGGGTTATTGTGAAGAAAGCCTTTTGCAAAACTTAAGCAATCTATAAATATAATTTTTTCTGAGAGGTGATCAGTGTGTTGAAGACAGCTTATACTGACTGTAAAATTTTCAGCATATACACCTTGGAAATCAGCAAATGCTACAAATTGGCTTGATTTGTCCTTTTGTTGGTTGTCTAGACTTAGGAAACTGATGAAGAAAATGTTAATAATGCAAATTAAACTTAGAAGTGTATTCTGTGCATTGTTTTTGTTTGTTCCTTTTTGGAGAGCCAATTGTTAAAGATTTACCAGCACACTCAGAGCACTCTTGCTCAGGACTATATATTCTAGATTAAAGGGGACATAGACCTGAGGCAGGGAGAAATAGAAGATAATGAGGATCTGAATTAAGGTGATGGGACTGGAAGTAGACATGATGGGGCTGGGATCTGAACCACTAAAAGGAAAAGACCATTTTGGGGGGATCTAGACCCCAAAAAAGAAAAGCCCTGGACTTTTCCCAAATCTCTGCCGTTTGCCTGAGGCTATAATCCACTCAACTGGCCTTTCCTGGTGGCTACACCCAATCTCCCAATTCTGTCCTGTTACCTCTGCTTGCCCCAGCCACTTCTCACCCTAGATCTTATCTAGATTCCATTCTTGCTTGGCCAGGTGGCCCAGGTTCCTGGCTCTTTGTTAACCTAATTAAGCCTAGCCTTCCATTATCTTTTATTGGCTGATAGCCCTGGAGGGGGGGAGGTTATACTTCCCATCCTTGATTTTATCTAGACCCCATTTAACCTCCCAGACACTCCCATCAGGATTCTCCCAGGACCCTCTCTCAGTCATCCCAGCTTACTGGCCACTTCCATCAAGACACCCCTTCTCCCAGGCCCACCCCACCATCCCAAACTACTTGGTCTCTCCTATATCCCTCCCATAGTTTTTCTATATATAAGATCCATCCTGGCTGCCATTTAGCAGCTGAGATTTCCTCATGCCTGAATCTACTATATGGCTCATCTGTAATAAACCTTATCTTTGGCTGAAAGAAGGCTTGGGTCAAATTCTTTCAGGTAGTACCAGCGTGTCATGATGTTGGGGTCCCAGCACCCCTAAACCTCTAGACCTCAACAGGGGACAGTGGACAGGGCACATCCTAGGCAGCAGATGGCTCTCAAATTTGTCTAAACATAAGGCTGGGCTGTCAACAACCCACCTACCCCTTTCTAACTGCCTTTTCACTTGTGGCTCCCCATGATACATATGAGCACAGGTATGATATGAGCACAGATTTGAAGAGAGAATGGGCTGGGAGTGCTGCTGCCTGATCTATTCTCTCCTAAGAAGCAGGGGTCATATGGGAGGAAGAGTGCTGGCCTCATCAGAAGACCTGGGTTCAATTTGTTGGTCTGCTAACTCATTAGCTGTGTGAGAGATGAACTCTCAGAAGTGAAGCCTCCTCAAAGGTCAATAATTCTTGATCATTACTTTCAAAATCCTCCCAGCTGCCCCAGAACCTGGTTTTAAGCACATAACAGAAAGATTAAGCTCTGCCCCCAACCTGAACTGTTTGCCCTTAGCTTTCTGCCTTTCTCTTGTCTCTGGGATAAGGAGAAGGGGATAGGAAGAAACTATTTTGACCTAGAATGTAATCCCACCTCCCAGTCAAGGGGAATAAGGGATAGTGGTGGGTGGGGATTTGTTGGTGTTAGGGTATATAATCCCGTTTCCTTTTGCTTGCTGTCATGCTCTCTCTCCTACTTGCACCAGGGGGAGATATTGTAATAAAGGTAACCTTTGCTTTCCACCTTGAGAAATCTGAGTTTAATTTGGGTTAGGGTCGCTGTCCCACACAGCTGTGAGACCTTAATGTCTCCAGGTCTCAATTTTATTATCTGTAAATGGAAGTAATGCCTGCCTTGTTCTACCCCATAGAGCCTTGAGGAGTTAATGCATTTAGTAAATATAGCATCTAGTAGTATATGAATCACTTTGTAATACATCATGTTTTTTAAAAATATTAGCTATTATGAACAAAATGAGTAAATAAAAGTATGATGGAAAAAGAACTAGATTTGAAGTCAGAAAATTGGATTCACATTCCAGCTGGGTGATCTTGGGCAAGTCATTGGTCCTCTGTAGGCCTCAGATTCCTTACATAAAACGAGAGAGTGTTAAGCTAAATGGTCTCTAAGATCCCTTCCAGATTTAAGTTCTATGAAGTATCTCCCTAGAAATATCTTTGATGGTAGAAAAGAAGATGGGGAGCAAAAACAATCCTATCCTATAATCACAACTTTGCCATTTTGCCCAAGGCCAACATTATGTATAGCAGTTCTTCACTAGCCAAGAGAATCAGGTGCCACCGTGTTTTTTTTTTATCATACTATGTTTTGGAAATGCTTGTTTTATACCATAAATTAAAAATAAAATAAAAAAAATTTAAAAACCACAGGAACTCAAAGCTATTAAGAAAAAAAAAGGAGCTTTGTAGGCTGGTATAGGAGTCAGATCAACCTGTAAATAAAATTGTCACAGGGAGAGGCCCTGCCCAGCCTTGTAAATAAGTCTTAAAAAGTTTTAAGCCAAGAGGACCAATCCTCTAGGGCTGCCAAAATTGCACTGGGCCTTGACTACAACTGTCATTTAGAAATGACAATAACCAAAGACAAAGTCACAGCTTGGCCTCTATACCCTCTCTTTCTGGCCTCTGCCTCCTCTTTGATTCTGGCTGCCACTCTAGGTGCCCTCTGCTCACCTGCTGCCTCCAGGCTGTCTCAAGCACCCCACTCAAACACTAAGTAAGTGCCTTGTTTAGATACGCCCTCCCCATGCTCCCAAACTATTCTCCCTTCCACCTGTGCCCTACTTGGAAATGGAACAGGAGGCCTAGATTGGCCATTTAGTAGCTATGTGACCCTGCATAATCCATCGGAACTTCTCTGAGGCTGTCTATATAATTGAGATAATATCTGCCCCACCTGCCTTCACAATTTGTAAATTGGACAGCAGGGAACACAAATGTTTTGTTTTTGCAAATCACTTCAACAAATGTTTATTGAATTCTGCTATGGAGAAAAGCCTTTGCCTACACCTGAGGGAGCTAGGAAGACTAATATCTAGGTGTAGGAGCTTAAGCCTACTAGGGAGAAATGAGATCTAAAAACTAAAAAGAGAAAAGTACGTAGTAGGGGATTGCTCAGTCTTAGGATTTTAGAAGAGGATAGGAGAGACAATACTTTAACCCAAAGACATGAGGTGTGACATGACATCTCAAGGTTGTTTTAAAATCTCTAGGAGTGTTCCACAACCTGTCACGTAGGTGAGATTTTATTTTTGGAGAGGGGGAAAAACAATAGGATCTTTCCTCCACATAAACACCTGAATATTCTGCCATGCCAGGATGAAACCTTGTCAAAAATTAACATGGCCCCTTTCTAGCCATCTCCTTCACCTATGACCCCATCAAATCACTAAAATAAAAGAATATAAGTCTCTTTTAGGAGAAGGAAGATTCACCTAGAGCTTCCTCTAAATTCCTTGAATCCATGGAGGAGGGATGGGAGAGAGGAGATCAATAATGAATGAATAGAATTTAAAAACTTAGGTTTGAGCTTCTGATCTTAACACCAACCAGCAAGGCGATCTAATTCTTTAACTACCCTATGCCTCTGTTTCTCTATCCTTAAAATGGAAATTGAAACTTTGCCTTACTTATTTCAGAAGGTTGGTACCTAGACCTTCAGGACTCTATGGGTATTCAAGGAGAACTAGCACCTCTGGTGTGAGGGCTTGGTGTGAGGGCCCTTTTCAGGGCTGCTCATCCACCTTTGGAGTCCACCTGACTCACCCAGCTCTCACCTGTGGCTTCAAGGAGCTGTGGCATACTATTAAAAACACTAGAGAGCACAGGAATAAATGGAGTTTTCCTTAAAATGCTAAGTAGCATCTATCTAAAACCATTGGCAAGCATTATATGTGATGGGGATAAGTCAGAAGCATTACCAGTAAGATCAGGGGTGAAACAAGGATGCCCGTTATCACTACTGTTATTCAATATTGTACTAGAAATGTTAGCTTTAGCAATAAGAGGAGAAAAAGAAATTGAAGGAATTAGAATAGGCATTGAAGAAATAAAGCTATCACCCTTTGCAGATGATATGATGGTATACTTAGAAAATCCTCAAGAATCAACTAAAAAACTACTTGAAATAATTAACAATTTTAGCAAAGTTGCAGCACATAAAATAAATTCACATAAAACATCAGCATTTCTCTATATTTCTATATATAGCCCAGCAGCAAGAAATAGAAACAGAAATTCCATTTAAAGTAATTGTAAACAACACAAAATATTTGGGATTCTATTGCCAAGACAAACCCAGGAACTATACGACCGCAATTAAAGTCACATCTAAATAACTGGAGAAAGACCAGTTGCTCATGGGTAAGCTGAACTAATATAATGAAAATGACAATTCTACCTAAACTAATTGACTTTTTCAGTGCCATACCAAACTATCAAAAATTATTTTATAGAGCTAGAAAATACAATAAAATAATAAATAAATAAATACATACAAATTAAATTTTAAAAATTCATCTGAAAGAACAAAAGGTCCAGAATATAATGAGAAGAAATATGCTATAATATAAATATAAATAAATGAGAGAAATAATGAGAAGAAATGCAAGGGAATGTGGCCTAGCCATACTAGATCTAAAATTGTATTGTAACACTACAATCACCAAAATTACTTAGTACTGGCTAAGAAAAAGAATGGTAGATCAGTAGAACAGGTTAGAAACATGAGACACAGTAGGCAATGACCATAATGATCTATTGTTTGATAAACTCAAAGACTCCAGCTTCTGGGATAAGAACTCATTATTGAACAAAAACCGTTGGGAAAACTGGAAAATAGCATGGCAGAAACTAGGCATAGACCAACATCTTACACCATATACCAAGATAAGGTCCAAATGGGCACATAATTTAGACATAAAGGGTGAAGCTATAAACAAATTAGGAGAGCAAGGAATAGTTTACCTGTCAGATCTACAGAGAAGGGAAGAATTTATGACCAAACAAGAGATAGACAACATTATGAAATGCAAAGTGGATAATTTTGCTTACATTGAAGTAAAAAGTTTTTGCACATATAAAGCTAATGCACCCAAGATTAGAAGGGAAGCAGAAATCTGGGAAACAATTTTTACAACCAGTGTCTCTGGCAAAGGCCTCATTTCTAAAATACATAGAGAACTGAGTGAAATTTACAAGAATACAAGTCATTCCCCAACTGATAAATGGTCAAAGGCAGTTTTCAAAGGAAGAGATTAAAGCTATCTATAATCATATGAAAAAATGCTCTAAATCGGTATCAATTAGAGAAATGCAAATCAAAATGACTCTGAGGTACCACATCACACCTATCAGATTGACTAACATGACAAAACAGGAAAATGGTCAGTGCCGGAGAAGATGTGGGAAAATTGGAACACTAATGCATTGTTGGTGGAGTTGTAAACTGATCCAACCATTCTGGAGAACAATTTAGAACTATGTCCAAAGAGCTATAAAACTGTGCATACCCTTTGACCCAGCAATACTACTTCTAGGTCTGTATCCCAAAGAGAGCATAAAAAGGGGAAAAGGACACAAATGTACAAAAACATTTATGGCAAGTCTTTTTGTGGTGGCAAGGAATTGGAAACTGGAAATTGGAATTGAAGAATTGGAAATTGGAAATTCACCATCAATTGAGGAATGACTGAACAAGCTGTGGTATATGAATGTAATGGAATACTATTGTTCCATAAGAAATGACAAGCAGGTGCACTTCAGAAAAACCTGGACTTACATGAACTGATGCCGAATGAAGTGAGCAGAACCAGGAGAACATGGTACACAGTAACAGCAACATTATGTGACGACCAACTTTTATAGACTTAGCTCTTCTCAGCGATACAAGTATCTAAGACAACTCCAAAAGACTCATGATGGAAAATGCTGTCTACATCCAGAGAAAGAACTGTGCAGTCTGAATGCAGACTGAAGCATACTATTTTCTTTCTTTCTTTTAGTTTTTGGTTCTCCCTTTTGTTCTAATTCTTCTTTACAACATGACTAATGTGGAAATATGTTTAATATGGTTGTACATATATAGCCTATATCAGATTGCAGAGGGAGGGGGAGAAAATTTAGAACTCAAAATCTTATAGAAGTGAATGTTGAAAACTAAAAACAAACAATAAATAGAATTTACCAAAAAATACAGTAGTTTGCTCAAAAGAAGAAAAAGAAGACGCTGTGGCATGCACAGCGACCATACCCAGGTAAGCTTTGTGGGCAGATGGCTAAACCAGGCTGAGAGTAGCCAACAGGCCTCACGCCTGTCAGTGAGCTGGTAGGGATGTCTACCCAAAGCATGTGAAGACTTCCCTCGTGGAATGGGTAGATGAGAACAATTTGTTCTCATGGCCATGAAGGTGGCTAAAGCAGGCATTGTGGAGTACTTAGAGCTTGGTTAGACATCAAAGATGCCAAAGCCATCCAGCACAGCCCATAGGGCTTTGCCAGTTGTCCCGATTTTTGTCTCACCACTGGCCTTTGATGACTCTGGAAGAGAGAGTGAGGCAACAACTTTGTGCAGCTCTGCCTCACTTCAATCCAATTCACCCACAAGTCAAGATGTCACCCTGTGAAGTCACTGGTCCTCTTCAAAAGTGAAAGACAAACAACAACGACAACATAGACCTTCTACTTCCAAGGAACAAAAAGTGACAGATGACAACTTTAGGGGTCACTGCTACCAGCGATTCTTACATTTAAACAGGGATGGAAACCCCATGCTCACAGGGAAGAAGTTCTGGTCCTAAAATTCTAAAGATGAGCTGGCCGCTCCAGCACCTGAGATGTACAAGCTACTAAGCCAAGTTGGTGGGCTGCTGTATAGTCCATCTATCAGTAAGGACTGTCTGTGACCTGGTCTCGTCAGTCACCAGCAGGGTCAGTAGAGCTGGGGCAGCTCTCTGGCTGCTGTGGGTTTGAAGTTGTTTTTCTTTTTCTTTTGTTTTTTAATCCTCAAAATGTGTCCCACTCATGAGAACAGGCGTTTCTTTGTTTAGAAAGAGCCATGAAATCTGTTTAATAAACTGTGAAAAACTCACCCCAGTAAACATTAAACAAGAGACAATGTGAGCACACAGCATTTTAACTTACCCTATTGCTTAAGGGAAAATGGTAATTCCTGCAGTGGTTTGGGCTCACCTTCCTTTGCTGTGGCCAAAACTGAGTAGGCATTAAACTCTTCCTAGGGCAGTTAATACCATCCTAAAAAGAGGAACCACATAGAGTGATGAGGACAATTAGTATAGACTTTAAACCTGGAAGAGAGCTTCCATATCAGCTAGTTCTGACCTCTTCACTTTACAGATGGAAAAACTGAGGCCCAAAGGGACTTAGTGACTTGGTTTAGGTCAGAAGACAATTGAGTAGCAGACCCAAGAGTCAAACCCAGGTCTTCCGGTTCCAGGACTAGTGATCTTTCCATTGAGAAATTTGTAGAATGCTTTGAAAACTTCAAAGCCCCATGTATTTACTACTCACCATCATCATCACCATCTTCACCATTATTATAGGCCACCATGGCACAGAACCTTAATTAGCAATTCTTATACCTAGAACAAGCAATGCAAAAAACACCAAGGGCAAGGAGTTTAAAAGCACTCTCAAATCAACTTTCATGGTTTTTTTGGTGTTTTTGGCGAGGTAATCAGGGTTAAGTGACTTGCCCAGGGTCACATAGCTAGTGTCAAGTGTTAAGTATTTGAGGCTGGATTTGAACTCAGGTCCTCTTGACTCCAGGGCTGGTGCTCTATCCACTGCACCCCCTAGTGGCCCCTCAAATCAACTTTCTAAGACATGTTCAATTTAGGGGAAAGGGAGAAATCTCATTGTTTGGGACAAAAAGTACCACAAGCTACTGGGGAGGCCACCACTAGGGGCAGGATGGGGCCAGGATCAGGTCAGGGAGGAGCTCGTCCTATGTATGATCACCAGAAGCTGATTATCTGCTGGTTTCCTATTTTCATGAATATAACCCAAGTCCCACAGCCCATTGGTATGGGACTGTCTCCTCATTGGTGGAGATCAATGCCCCATACCTGTGTGAGGGATAAGGGAAGAGAGAGGAGACTCCAGTCTCTTCAAGTTTCTTCAGTCTGAGAGAAATGATTGTCAATAATCAATATCTTGGGGAGATTTCAGAGTTCTTCCCTTCTTCCAAAGTCCTGATTTTAATTTTAGTCTATTTTTTTTCCTTGCAAGGCAAATGGGGTTAAGTGACATACCGAGGGTCATATAGCTAGTAAGTGTCAAGTGTCTGGTCTAAGATCACATTTGAACTCAAGGTCCTCCTGATTCTAGGGCCCATGCTTTATGCACTGTGCCACCTAGCTGCCCCCTAATTTTAGTCTCTTGAAGGATGTTACTGACAAAGAGATAGGATTCACTGTCCTCAATTTTGGTCAAGGAATTTAATCTGAGGTGGGGAAGCCATTGTGTTCTTCTGGAGACAGATTCTTTTGTCTAGAGTCATAGATTCCCAAAGTGGGCAATACTGCCCCCTGGGGGGCCCTGCAATGGTCCGGGGGGGGTGGTAGTATCCTTGGGTGCAATTGGGGCAGGGGCATTGAATAAAAATAAGGGGGTGGTGGAAACATAAAGAAAGAAGACAAGAGAAGAAGATTTTGAAAAACCATGTGTACATGTTTCATCTGTTGTGTGTAATGGAATTAAAGTCACAGTGATTACATTATTTTCCAAATGAATACATAACAGTCAATAAGTTTGAAACTTTGAATCCTCTGGAAATGGCTTCCCTTTGTTTCCAAGCAAAGGCTCTGATTCAACATAATAGACCTTCTAACATGACATTGTACTTGCTCTGTCATGGATATAGGTGTGTCCTACTTCAAGAGGAACCAATAAATTACTTTATACTTATATAACCCAGGGTCCAAACCTAGTGCATTTGTATAAGACTTTTCTCATGGAGAGTGGGAAGAATGATTGACAACTCTACCCCACATGCAAGCCCACAGCATCAAGTTATCAAGCTTTCTTTTCACCAATGAGGAGAGTTCTATGCAAAGACTTGAGCCCTAGGTTACATTTATAAAACCAAGAAATGAAGATATAAGTACTTATATCAATGATTTTTTTTGTGTTACTAAACTATTATATCTCAAAGTTATTTTGAAATAGAAGATTCCCTAGTCCACTTGATTTACACAAATCACACTTAAGTGCAGCTTTTCAGCAGCATAACCTTTGTGCAAAGTGAGGTACACTAGCCTTCAAGTTCAATTCATCCTGTAGCACTTGGCCATCTTTGGATGAAGTATTAGAAAGGTCTTCAATGGATATGACATTCTAAGCGGAAGATCCCCTGGTGCTTTCTTCCACAGGTATTCTGTCTTACTAATGCCTTCCTTGGAGAAGCTGGTGAAGTAAATAATAGAGTAGCCATTAGCTGCCACTTCTCTGCCACCACTTCCTCATTGCACAGGTGCAATTGAGTCAGTCACAGCTAGCAGCTGAAATGAACACAGGGCTCTGGGAAATTGACACCACAAACTCATCTAGCCTTTACCCAGGCCATTCTAATAAACCACCACTGGTCTTCATCTGTCTTGATTTTAGGATTAATTTTTGACATCTGATTTAAAAAAAAAAGTGAGGACTGACTTCCACCTTATGTTGTAACTGAGGTGGTATAACCATGCTTCTTGAGAGAGTACAGGCACATATAAAATTTAGCTAGCATAATGTACCCACGGTCTTAGATAATTCACTATATTAAGCTAAATAGGATGGAAAATTGATATTCATTGAAAGCAGAGATTCATGCCATGTTCTATTGAGCGAGATCCAGACAAGAAACTAGGCAGAGGTTCCCGAAGTGGGTGAAAACCTCCCCTTGGGGGTGCTGGAACAATTGGGAGTGTGTAGGGGGTGGGGAGCAGTAGCCTAGGTGCAGTGAGGGAGCATTGAATAAAAATAAGGGGTAGTGGAAGCATAAGGAAAGAAGAGAATTTTCAAAACTGATCATACATGTTTTATCTGTTCTGTAACAGTTAAACTTGTATTGATTACATTATTTTCCAAATAAGCACACAAAATACAATTTATAACCCATCAGTGGTCAAGTCCACCAATACGTCTTAACAAGCAAGTATTGGCAGGTAAGGAGGAACTGTAACACCAAATTACATCAATGAACCAGGAGGCATGAAGAAAGTAACAAGAACCCCAGAGGGAAAAACAAAAACAGAAGACCTAACTGGCCTCAGAGTGCCTATGGCAACTCCAACGTCAATGGTGGCAGAACTAAAAGAAGACAAAGAAAGCAAAGTGGCAGAGTCTGCTGTGGATGACGCAAATTCTGTTCAGGAAAATCTTGGGACAACCCCAAAGGAAACTGAAATCCAAAAGAAGCTGATGAGGACAGCAGAGCAGCAAACTGAGGCAGAGGATCTCCCCAAGCAGCTGATGAAGACACCTAAACTAAAATGTGGCTCCATGGAGCATCTGACAACAGTGGTCAAGAGACCAATGAGAACTCCTAAGGATAAGGTGGAAGCCGAAATATGAATGTTAGGCTGCCTGTTGTTACTTGTTTTTCTTTTCCATATGCACAGGTATCTGATCTCCATGATCTCTGAGGCCTACCAGATCTTCAGATGGCCCTTTCTGCTTAAGAGGCTGCCTTAGGATGACTACTCCAAAGCAAATCCAAAACAGGAGCATAAGCAACTCCCTGCTAATAAAACAAGTACAGAAATGTGGATCAGTAGAAGATCTGACCACCACCAGGAGACTGATGAGAACGCCTAAGGAAAAGGAAGAGCATTGAACAGAAGATGTGAAAAGTGTCAAGAAGTCTGGTAAAACATCAAGGAAACAATGTGATCCAGAATACTCAAGGAGTATTAAGAAGTTTAATGAAATACCCAAAACAGAACTAATAGAAAATACACCAAGCAGATAGTGTTTCATTCTAGGAATAAAAAGGAAAGATTTCCTAGTCAATCAGATAAGGTATTCCTAACTAGTGAAAAGGAACCTTTTAAGAATTTTCCAGGCGGAGCCAAGATGGCAGAGTGAAAGCAGTGACTTGCTTGAGCTCTCCTCCAAACCCCTCCAAATACTCATAAAAAATGGCTCTAAACAAATTCTGAAGCAGCAGAACAAACAAAAAGACAGACTGAAACAAATTTCCAGCCCCAGACAACCTGGATGATTAATCAGAAAGGTGTATCATGTCTGGCTGGAGCGCAGCACAGCACGGCGAGCTTGCACAGGCCGCAGCGCGGGTGTGCAGGCTGCAGCAAACCTGGAGCAGGCCCCAGAGGACTGAATCTCGGGCAGCTGTGGAGGTTTCCAGACTCCTCAATCCACCAATGCCAA
This sequence comes from Phascolarctos cinereus, assembly GCF_003287225.1. Classification (NCBI taxonomy): domain Eukaryota; kingdom Metazoa; phylum Chordata; class Mammalia; order Diprotodontia; family Phascolarctidae; genus Phascolarctos; species Phascolarctos cinereus. The sequence goes on along the minus strand of NW_027555631.1, from coordinate 1,590 downwards.
AGACAAATTAGAAGGTCAGTGGGAAAACTCTGTTTCTGTTCACGCCTGAGAAAGGAAGGCAGGGTTTCAGCTCCATTCCCCAAGAGCGTGGCCCGGGGGGAGGGGGGGCAGCTGCTTTGGGAGCTTCCGGCCCACAGACTGAGGGGTAATCCAGTGGCTGATCAGTGAGGGACTGCAGGGATCTCTTTGCCAGTGCTGAGGCAGAAATCTCTTGCTTTGCCCGTCTTTGGATCTGGGCCACAGTTCTGGGCAGCAGTGCTGGGGTGAGGAGGAGCACTGGCTTGGTGGAGCTTATAGTGGTTGTGGAGAGAAGCCCCTCCTCACAGTTACAGGACAGAAAGGAGTACTTCAAGTCGCAGGCCAGGAAAGGAGTAAACACCTTGCCCCTTATCACACCACTTTGGAAGAACTGAAAATTTACAGGTTCCTACAAGTATCTCTGAAAACAGCTCTACAAACCCCCGAAGCTTGGGACAGTACTTTCTCCACATTGGAAGCAGATTCATACCTTAACAAAGAGCTGAAAACTCAAGTAATTGGCCGGGATCATGAGCAAGCAGCACAAAAAGAGTCAGACTATATTACCTTACTTTGGGGAAAAAGAAGACCAAAATATACAACCAGAAGAAGACAACAAAGTCAAAGCCCCTACATCCAAAGCCTCCAAGAAAAATATGAATTGGTCCCGGGCCATGGAAGAGCTCAAAAACAATTTTGAGAAGCAAGTTAGAGAAGTAGAGGAAAAACTGAGAGTGATGCTAAAGGAGACCCCAAAAAATACTGAAGAAAATAACACCTTAAAAAATAGCCTAACCCAAATGGCAAAAGAGCCAATGAGGAGAAAAACGCCTAAAAAGCAAAATTGACCAGATGGGAAAGGAAGTCCAAAAGCTTACTGAAGAAAATACTTCCTTCAAAATTAGAATAGAGCAACTGGAAGCTAGTGATTTTATGAGAAATCACGACACAGTAGAACAAATCCAAAAGAAGGAAAAATTAGAAAACAGTGTGAAATATCTCATTGGAAAAACAACTGACCTGGAAAATAGAACCAGGAGAGAGAACTGAAAAATTATTGGACTATCTGAAAGCCATGATCAAAAGAAGAGCCTAGACATCATCTTTCAAGAAAGGATCAAGGAAAACGGCCCTGATACATTAGAACCAGAGGGCAAAATAGAAATGGAAAGAATCCACAGATCTCCTCCTGAAAGAGATCCCCAAAGGAAAACTCCTAGGAATATTGTAGCCAAATTCCAGAGTTCCCAGGTCAAGGAGAAAATATTACAAGCTGCCAGAAGGAAATAGTTCAAGTACTGTGGGAACACAATCAGGATAACACAAGATTTAGCAGCTTCTACATTCAAGGACTGCAGGGCATGGAATATAATATTCTGGGGGCAAAGGAGATAGGATTACAACCAAGAATCACCTACCCAGCAAAACTGAGTATAATCCTTCAGGGGAAAACAATGGTCATTCAGTGAAATAGAGGACTTTCAAGCATTCTTGATGAAAAGACCAGAGCTGAATAGAAAATTTGACTTTCAAATATAGGACTCAAGTGGAACATGAAGAGGTAAACAGGAA